>NC_034602.1:58664707-58672477 GCF_900095145.1 Mus pahari
CTGGCTGTCCTTGAACTCAGAAATCTACTTGCCTCTGCCTCTCAAGTGCTGGGATTCAAAGCCCTCTTAAGAATCTGAATGTACTTGTCTGAGATACATATCTGCACTGCAGGACAGGAAACTATAAATCAGAAAGGATAAATTGAGGAAGAGAAGACATGATTTAAGAAGATGGTGATAGAAATCAAGGTAGAAACTCTCAGTAACTTCAGGTGGTAGGGGGGGCTCCTTGCCCATGGTGGGATGAGATGTGTAGATTTTGTAAGAATGTGATGAACCCTGAGATGCTACCTCACACCAGTCAGAATGCCTAAGATCAAAACCTCAGGCAACAGCACATCTTGGTGAGGATGTGGAGAAAGAAGAACACTCCTCCATTGCTGGTGGGATTGCAAACTGGCACAACCACTCTGGAAATCAATCTGTGGGTTCCTCAGAAAATTGGCAATAGATCTACCTGAAGACCCAGCTATACCACTCTTGGGCATATACCCAATAAGACACCCCACCCATACCCCAAGAGTACATGCTCCATCATGTTCATAGCAGCCAGAAGCTGGAAACAATGCAGATATCCCTCAACTGAAGAATGGATAAATATCATCCTGATAACTCAGACCCAAAAGGACATGCATGGTATGTACTCACTAATAAGTGGGTATTAGCAAAAAAAAAAAAAAAAAAAAACCAACCAAACCAAACAAAAAGGTACAGAATATCCAAGATACAGGCCACAGAACTCAAAAAGGTCAACATGCTGAAGGGCACAAGTGAGGAACCTCAGTCCCACTTTGGAGGGAGAAGAAGGCAACCACAAGCAGGGAAGGAGGGACCTGGGGAGGAAAGGGGATTGTGGGGGTAAGGGGAACATGATCGGTATTGGATGGGTGAATAAAAAAAGAATGTAATGGACATTCACATAGACTTTCGAGACCGCTTAGCACAAGAAGCTGTGACTGTAGTGTGAATGTGCGTCTGTGGTGCTGAGGTGGATTTTGTAGAGTCACACCTGACTCCAGAAATGGTGCCACATTGAGTTACAGCAAGTCGCACTTGGTAGCTCTTAGGTGTCTTATATGCTCTTGGGCATGCCATTCGAATGGGGACTTTTCTGGAGGAGCTCATCAGTTGTGGCTACCACATACAATGAGTCCCATAGTTCCTTTAGCATCTCTCAGTAGAAGTGGAAAAGGAAACAAGAGGAGCAAGACCTGAGCTGAGGATTACGTTCAAGCCAAATGTGGGTATTTTATAAAGCTATAAAACCCACTTGGTATGTCTTTCAGTCAGGCGTCTATGAAAGAAACAGTCTCTCCACATTTCCAATATTTATTCAGATTTTCTTGGAAGTAAATATAGGGTCGACATTCATTAACAGTTTGTAAGTCTTCTGAAGCCAAACATCTGCTTGGCGCCTAGTGGTGTGCACAACTTCTTTTTCTTTGAAGGGATGTCTGTTGAGTATTTACTGGCTTCGTTTGGGCCTTGTCGCTACCTCTTAAGCGGAACGTTTATTCAGGAGTCCTTGAGCTAAAGACAATCCCCCAAAGACTCAGGAAGTAGGTCTGCCCTGACCTCCTCCTTAACACACCCATGCTGCAACAGAAAATATACAGTGTCCCTTTAGGCCTCTTCCTGGAAGGCACTGTCAGGCAGAGGAAGGCAAAAGGTTTTGCCTGGGAATGTCACTCTAAGTGACAACACTTGCTGAAATCAAGGTTATTTATTTTTTTTTCCCTTTCTTTCTTGCTTTAAATCTACTATGGAGAAAATGGCCTAAAAGGGGGTTAAGCTTTGATTAGCGATGTTGCAACTGGAGAAAAACGCTTGCTCCAGTTTAACCTCTGCTTTTCAGGGGACATGAGTACATAAATTATGTAGCAGGATGGTGATTACTAGACAGTCTAAGAGCTGGGGGCTCGAAGCCAAGTTTCAACCAACTGTCACAGAACGTAAGTTTCAAAATATGTTTAAACTCAAGTGACAACTACAGGGAAAAAAAAAATAAAGAAAACTCCCCAAACGTAAGATTCTTTGAAAAGCTGGGTCATGTGAACTGATGAGGACTTCAGAAACCACAATTCCACACAGCGCTACTTCCCTGTGGCCTTCCTGCCCTTCTGGAGGGATGATGGGTGAGAGGAAGAAAAGCTGCAGGTCTGTCCCCAGACCAGGATCTAAGCAGCAGAGAGGGGACGCCTAGCACAGAGCAGCCAACAGAAGCAGCATTCATAACGAAATCTGCAGGGGTGACGACGGGCGGAGCTGACCAGGTGCTCCCAGGCTGGGATGAGCTCCCTAGCAGGTGCTCCCTTCCCTTTCATACCTCAGTAGCTGCTCCCCACCTGCTTCAGGCATCAGCACCTGCACTGCTCCCTTCTAGTCTCACCATTTCGTAGGGAGAATGGTTCAGTTCAGTGTCTATGGTGCCGGAGAGGCAGTTAGGGCAGACGTTTCCTGAACCCCAGTCAAAGCAGCACTATGTTAATATGCAAACAGGAAGGCCTAGTGCAAAAGCACTGGCAAACAAGTCAGAAATGATCGATCTAGAACCTCAGGATAGCTCTTGATTTTAGCTGTTTGCATACATTTCCACAAGTCCAAGAGCAAAGCTTGTTTTCCTTAGGGAGTTGCAGGTCCTCTGCGAAAACCCTGACAATGGTCTACACCTCTGTGCACTGAGCATGTGTGCTTCCTCTGGGGGACGCAAACCAGACCTTTCTTTTGTTCTTTAAAGGCGTCTAAGAGGGCGTGCAGAAGCATGTCTCTAACTCTAGTACTTGGGAGGAGGAAGAGGAGGAAAGAGGACCAGAAATTCAAAGTTACCCGTGGGTACGCTGTGGGTTTCCAGCTAGTCTGGAACACATGAGACCATGTCTCTTAGATTAGCCAATTAAGCCGCCAACCAAACCACCAATGAATCTGTGGCCATCCCAAGAAAGAAGCACGGATTGGGCAAGAGAACCGAAGTGACGAAGTACCAGAAGCGACACTTATGTTGATATGTGGAAAGCAAGACACTCTCAGACACGCTACTGCTTCTTATCAGGTGACCTGAGGGATGGAGGTCAGCTGCCAAACAGTAAACACAAAAGCTGCCCACCTTCTGTGAACACAGTGCTTGGTAGGCTGATAAGAAACAAGACTACAGGGCTGGAGAGATGGCTCAGTGGTTAAGAGCACTGACTGCTCTTCTGTAGGTCCTGAGTTCAATTCCCAGCAACCACATGGTGGCTCACATCCATCTGTAATGGGATCTGATGCCCTCTTCAGGTGTGTCTGAAGACAGTTACATATAAATAAAATAAATCTTAAAAAAAAAAAAAAGAAAGAAGACGATGTTCTACTGTTTTGACTTTAGATCCATAATGTATATATATATATATATATATACATATGTACATACATACACATATGTACATATATACATATACATACACACACACACACACACACACATATATATATATTTCTTGACATATAACATGTAGCCTATACTCTGTAAACCAAAACCAGGACTCAAATGCCCTGAATAATTTGGGTTGGAGAGATTAGCTTTGTCTCTGAATGGTCCCCTCAGAAGACAGAGAGGAGACGTAATGACTCCTGACAGAGAACAGCAGCTTCTTTCAGTTCAGCAAGAGGCTCTGGGGAGCAAGAGTGCATCTCTGTCACCATGGCGATTAGGTAAACACTCCAACCTCTTTCTGCCCTGGGTACCAGTGTCAGGGAAGGGGGCTGATGGGATCCTGAGGATGGAGCAGATGAAACCCATTATCGATTCTGTTATCTGCTATCGGCTGCTTCCGTGGATTTTAGAGGAGAGTCCGATTCTGAATTCTCTTCATGGGTGTGGACTGACACACGGTGGATTGGAAAGATGTCTCCATTTGAGGGAAAACCTTGAAGACTTAGCATGACCATGAGGGAACCTGGGAAAGAGTGCTGCGCAGCATTTTGAAATGATATTCAATATTTATCTGAGCATCACTTTTCTAATGAAATAAAATAGAGCGTTTCCTGAGGCTGGGAGATCATTATCGTGTGAGAAATGAGGAATTACCCTGGGGTCCATCTTCCAAGGATCATCCATGGGCTCACTCCCCATCCCCAACCTAGGATAGGGACACCATCATTGCATTCAGAGGTCAGTACAGGAATGAGAAAAACATGCTCTGTGCCAGCAGTTCAACTGCGAACAGGCACTAGGCCAGGAAGGTGCACACACACTCATCCAGCTGTGGCACTGGTGTAATTATGGGTTTAGAGCAGTCTCAGAGCCAGGCCAGAAGCTTTCCTTTAGGGAAAAGAGCATGAAGGTAATTAGAATTAAAAAGAGCTGAAGGAAGACGTTTTTTATTAAAACAACAACAAAGCCCCGAATAGAACTATCTGGCCAGGGACCTCCAAGGCCCTCGAACTTCCACACAGCAGAGGCAGCTGAGGAGGGAGGAAGCAGCCACACACAGCTTTCTAAGCTCCCTGTCAGCACTGAGCGCCACGTTCATGACAGGGCGAATCGCTCCCAGGGTCCCTGGCCTGGAAGAGCTCTGAGGTCCTGCAGGACAAGGATCTCCAGAGAGAACTTCACAAGCACAGACCATACTTCCTCTGCCTTGACTCTGTGTTATAGTGTACCTCTAGTGTTTAAGCCTGTGGTTGAGCTTCAGAAAGAACTGAGGGAGGCACTGGGCTGAGCTCTGCTGCAATGGCCTCCCACATCTTCCAAACCAACTGTGATTCTGCCTAGAGGAGAGCGGACAGAGACAGCAAGGAGAGCAAGTAGAGAGCCAAGCTTGCCTTGGTAAGTGCAAGACCTATGCCCAGCACACAGTAGGCACGTCACAGATGCTAGCTAGAGCCAACTGGCTACTTTATCTAAACGTCACTGTGTTTTGGTCTGCAGTCTCTTTCTGAGGAGGAGCCAAGAGCCCTAACACTCACAGGCTTTTGAGCAATCTCCTGTTGATGCTCATGAATCCATTAGTGAAAGAGACGAGATGGCTAAATGGAGCACAAAATTACCCTGATGGAGGAATGGGAGCTGAGCATTAGTAAGCCTCGGCCAAGACATTAGCAAGAAACCAAGAAATGTGACTGTGGCCCCAGATTTTAAAAAGCATGGAGATGCCAAAGCAAAACCAAGAGTATAAAATAATTTCCATCCTTGTAAAAAGAACATGCCTGTTATGGACGCTAAGCATTTGCATAACGTATCACTCAAAATCACAGGTCATATTATTAATAGAGACCACAGAGAAGACTAAATTCTATAACTATATCTGTAATGAGATACCTGAAAATAAAGAGCAAGTTTTGATTATTTGAGAATAATAAAATTTTGTAGGTCAAAATGATGCTTCTACGTGATCCTTACAGGGGGTGTGGTTTAAACACACTCCGAGAAGTAAATTTCAACTGAAATTCAAGAAATAGATTTTAAGTGGGTAAGCTGAGACCAAAAAAAAAAAAAAAAAAAAAAAGGAATGGTTAAAAGGGAATAAGTTTCTTTTGTTAGGAAATAGAGCTTTTCAAAAATAGAAGGATGTTGAGGAGAACGGCAGGACCACGGACTGAGAAAACATCAAGAAGGCACACTCGTGTTTGTCTCCTGAAGATGGAAAGTGACCAGCTGGTATGACTCAGTACAGGGACGACAGGGGAAATCCTGAGCTGAGGATGAGAGAGGAGCCCGGCTAATGCTATCAAGTACTTTAAACGTTAGGACAGAATTTTAACGATTTAGACAAGGATTGAGAAGAACCCCTGATAAGACAGCCAGCGAGGCTAGAGCTCTGGTAACTCAAAAACGGATTTTAACCTAGGATGTGAGCAATATAATAAATTAGTAGGCAAGAGCCTTCGAGTAAATAAACAGCCATCGGAAAAATATTCAGCTGTTTGGAAAACGGCTTGGTCTGTACCTCCCACCATGCTATCCTTACAGAATAAATTCTAACAGCAGGATCAGCGATCTAAATAAATAGAGACAACAGGGTTCTTTCCATAAATAACCAAAATGGAAATGCAGATCATCTTTTTTTCCCCCTTCCCCTTTGGTAGTTAAGATCAACGAGAGGGCTTAGAGCTCACTCTATCATTGATAGAATGTTTTTTTTTTTTTTAGTATTGGTGTTTGAACCCAGAGTGTTGCGTATGTTAGACAGAACCCACCGAACTACATTTGTAGCCCTCTTGAAAGTGTATTTATCTTAATTTTTTTGGTATAGAGTCTCCCTAAATTGCCCAAGCAGAGCCTAAGCTTGGTATCTTTTGGCTTTAGCCTCTGAAGTAGCTGGGATTAGTGACAGGTGCCATGTACCTGGTTGCCGCTGAGTGATTTTTAAATACAGATAAGCAGCAAAGAGCTGACGCTTTCAAATCATGAATACTATTCAATAATGATAGTTAGGACTCACTTTCAAAACTTTGCTAACAAATCCATCTCAGCTTGTGAACTTTGGGACTTGAGTGAATGAAATGACCCAACATTTGTAATTCACTGATTTAAAATAAAAAAAAAAAGCTTTGTGGAATGTTTAAAAATTAAGGATTTAAGCTAAGGCTGGAGAAAGAGCTAAGTAATCAGGAGACGTGGTTCTGCTCCGTCTGGAGACCTAAGCTGTCTGTCCCTAGTGCCAAGGTGCCTGTAATTCCAGCGGCAGGGGGATCCAGCAGGGGGATCCAGCATCTGTAGCATCCTTGGGTACCTGCACGCATGCGCACACACTCCACCTCACACATATCCATAGTACTCATACGCATCCATAATAACATTAAGATCAGGTGACTTCTGTTGAAATCTGAACAACGTCAGGGAGAACTTACCTGCAGCAAATGACAGCTTTGCAGGACAGAGCTAAGTCCAGGAAATACTGCCGGACGCCGAAGGTTAAGGCATATTTGAGGGTCTTCCCATCAATTATAAGAGCAAAGTCATTTTCCTTTCGAAGAGCATCTCCCAGGGTGGTGCAGTGGCGGCTGAGAGTTTCCCTCGTGCCCTGGAATACGAACCAACGGTCATCAGCACCCATTGCGTTTGCCCCACCACAGTGTCTTTAGGATGTTCAGTAACGAAAATTAGTTATTTTTAGCACTTTTTATATTTCAAATTGCTCCCACAAGCCTTTATTAGTTCAGTCCTCACAACAGGCCCCGGAGAAGTGGACTGAAAAAGCTATCAGTTAAATTCTGTGGATGTTTATATAGCTGTCCATAGCAGGGCAGGGACCAGACCACCGGCTGCTTAATCCTCCTTGACTCTGCCATTCATGACTCTAACCCCATGGTCACAGTACTGCAAACGCATCTTCAGTAAATTCTCTTCTTCAGAAAAAAGTACAACACTGGTCTAAATTTATGAAGTAATCAAAACTGGTTTGCCCTGAACCAAGGGTAAAGGCTGGAGACTATAATTTAAGTAATTTATGACTGTTCTTTGAGAGTACTCAATGCTATTGAGATGAATTTCCCAGAGACGCAGAGGAGGAAATGCAGAGTTTGTAATCTCCTGCAACTTCGTGAATTGGCTTTCACGGTTCCATGAGGCTGTATTTTAGTGGGATGGAGACATGAAGTTTGACAATCGTGATGGATCCAATACAAGGAGCCTTTCTATCAACCAACAGTTCACTCATAAGTAGAATAAAAGTATAAGAGAAAGCTTTACTCATTTAGATTGTGCAGGAACAGGTGCTTGTATCCACCATCAGGGACTGCTTGCCCGGTTCATCAAAAGGAAAAAGTTAAAAAAAAAAAAAAAAAAAAAAA
>NC_034602.1:58672733-58712644 GCF_900095145.1 Mus pahari
TTATTTTATGTGCATTAGTGTTTTGCCTGCATGCATATCTGTGAGAAGGTGTCAGATCCCCTGGGATGGGGAGTTATTGACAGTTGAGAGCTGCCATGTGGGTGCTGGGAATTATACCTGGGTCCTGTGGAAGAGCAGTCTATACTTTTAACCACTGAACCATCTCTCCAGCCCTCTAAATTATCATTATAGTTATACCTAGTTTTCCTCCCCAAATCCTACAGACTCTTTTTATAATACAATGGATCCATCCAGTTCCTGTTCCAAAGAACCCCGACACTGAAGAAATACAATACTCATTCTACACGAGGAGATAGAAATTAAATTTTATTTTATGAAACTGAGTGCTAAATCTATAGTTATTTATATAATAAAATAGAATTACATATGTATATAGAATAATTTTTGTTTCTTATTGTCAAAACAGTTATCTGTGGTGGTTTATCTATTTGTCCATAGTTGTCAATGTTAGAGTAAGTGATCTCTGAGTGTGACTGGTGGTGTCCAGGGACAATCAGACTACAGTGTCTCTGAATTAATGAATGGATTCACATCTTCACAGGATCCTAGTATGGTGGTGCTGATGAGAAGTGGTGAAATGAAAGAGGTGGTGCCTGTTGGAAGACATACCACTGGGTGTGGCGCTTTCTCATCTCTCTGTCTCAGCATCTGCTTCTATATGCTCCCTGCCCACTGTGCTGCTAGCTGGTCCACCATACATACCCTGCCCATGCATGAACCCAGGAAACTGTGAGGGAAACAAACCCTTTCTCATCTCAAGTTGTTCTTATTGGGCATTCGGTCACAAGAACGAGTGAGAAAAGTAATTGGTACATTATTCCTACAGTTTCAGGGCCTGGCCCAGTCATTTCATTTTGAGGGAAGCAGTAAGAAAAGTAGAATTTCCTATGGGAGATATTTGGAGGTGCTTCTGTATTTGTATTCAAACGCAGTTCACACTATGTCCTGTCATGGTAGAATCTGCTTATTTGGATGATAAACCATGCCACATTATAGAGTAAGACTGCTCAACATGCCCCAAATGAGAGCCTTATAATGGGATGTTTACATTTTATATTGGGGCAAGTATTTGTCTGGTTCAAGAGGACTTAAGAAAAGAAAGCGCGAAAACCTTTAAAGATTCTGCCAATAATGTTGATAGTTATGGCAGTCCAAAGCATGTTGCTCCAGAGTGTTTTAAGAGCAACAATTCATAGAGGTCAAATGGACCAGTTAACCAAAGAAGGTGTGACAAATAAACAAAAAGCACCTAGCATGTGCTGCACGCTGGGCAGTTTTAAGGGCTCGGTGTAGATTAGACATTTGTAGCTCTTACTCTAACCATGAGTCTGGATACCACTGTTGTCCCAGAGTTAAGACAGAGTGGTTAAGTTCCTTGCTCAAGAATTCAACAGTGCTGTGGAGTAAAGCTGGCTCAGACTAAAGTTTCCGTTCTGTTTTGTTGTTCTCTGCGAAGTTCATCAAACAAAAACAAAACAAAACCCCAGAAAACAACAAAAACCACCCACCAAACAAACAAACAAACAAACAAACGCCCTAAGGACTGTGCAGTGAGTACCACACAGAGCAAGTACGAGGTCACATCATTTCTTCTGCTCTTTTCCAGAAGCCTTCACTGCCTTTGACCTCATCTGTTTATGAAACTGAGTTGAAACACAAGTCATGCCTATTCTTGCTCTGCCACCTCCCAGCAGCTTCCAGATACTGACCCACTAAAGTCTAACACCCTTAAAATAGCACCGAGCCTCCCCATAGCTGGAGCAGGAGGGACTTCACCTACCGGCTCCCTCTACGAGCTTGGCTCCTGCACATCTCTCTCCCTAGAGTGTCTTTCCTGCCAAAGCAAACTGACCTACCAGGCTCCCCAGCTGCCCAGTGCACCCGAGCCTATGCCAACAAAGCCTTTAGCTCCTTCCAGGGAGTGTCCAGGGCTGAACCTCTGACCACATGTTACAGAACCTAGTATGTTACACACTCAGAAATACACTTTACTGAATGACGAGACTGGTAAATTGGATAGCATTCCATTTCCCTTTATTATTACACACACACACACACACACACACACACACACACACACACACGGCTGGAGACAGAATCCTTGTTCTCTTCAATAGAATTTCCAATGAAGGTAAAGAGCCACTGTATGCGTGTGTGTATATGTGTATGTGTGTATATGCACATATGTATATGCGTGCGTATTTATTTATATCTCTGTAAGTCTGTAAGTCGTTGCTTATGTCGTTAAGCCGTTGTTCAGTCCTCACCTGATCTGAAAACCCCAAACAAAAGCTATCAAGGACCCACAAAAGGCTTCAGATGTCTTTGGGCATCAGCTATAAGTCAAGAAGTACTCACCCCCAACACTGTGGAATGCCCTCGACCCCCAGGCTGTGAAGCAGCCCCCTGTGCCCTACTTTCCTTTTCTATGGTCCTGACACCCTCAAATCGGCTGAGAACCCTCTTATTTTTGGCATTGGTACCTCTGTGATCCCTTGGTGACTATCAAAGATCTTCAGCAAATCAAGAGGTGGAAACCGGAGGGGTGAAAACCTCCCCACGGAGGAGAGTTCGCAGCAGCCCACCTGGGTGCGAGGTGACACTGCCACGGATTTGTTAACTCCTGTTGTTATTTCAGTTCACTGGTGTTAAGGATAAGGAGCATAAGGAGCTCTGTTGCTGGCTGTGTGCTTCTGGGTAAGAGTTGTATTTCATCCTTATTTACTGCTGGGAGTATTTTAAACTTCTAGTTATGAAACGTCACTGCGTTGCTGTTGCCTTTTTCCAAACCTGGGAGCCGTACTCTATGACTATATTGCACTGAAGCTTATCTCCTGTGGCTATGGATAAATTTATGACCGTGTTAGCTGCCACTCTGTGTTCTTTTTGGCTACCGGAAGGGGAACTGTTTAAACATTTAAACTCAGTGACTTGTGAAAGTGAGAACAGACAAAGGAGCAGATACATTAGGGAAGAAATCAAAGGCTGCACGGGGCAACAATTACAGGCCCCGCTGCAATCTGCCTGTTGTCCTTTGTAAGAGGGATTAAAGGGTCGCTGGAGATGTTCTCAAGTTTAGGCAGTTTGTGGGGACAGCAGACTGGAGGACAGAGGAACAGCCATAGTTCTGATTGCCAGCCAGTGAGGGGACAGTGAGATTGACAAGGGTGGTGATATTTCCCATGGTGATTCTTTTCTTCACTCAAGTCCCCACTTCCTGGACCCCCAGCATCCTTCATGCCCAGGTACTCTCTCCTTGAACCTTAGATCGGTTCAATTCGAATGAGGAAAGCGTGTGTTCCTTATTAGAAATGAAGTAGAGAACAAATAATCACAATACAACATCTACCGCACTGAGTAACAGCAACTGCTCAGTGAATGCAGTAAGATGAACACCCAGACTGGCTACCCAGTGATCAAGGCAAGCTATGCAGATGTAGGCCAAAGAGAAGGGAATGGTTCTCATTTGGTTTATAATAAACCTGGCCGTGAGGAGAGGGAGGGAGAAGCGAGAGGGAGGGAGAAGCGGAGGGAGGCATGATGAGGAAGGAGGCGATTATGTTGAATTCTTCCCACTAGCAATGGGATCAGAGGCCTCCATGTTCTCAGAACACACTCTGATAAAGTAAAACAATACAACAGCAATCTTGAGGAGCCCAGAGACCGGCAGTTTTATAAAAATCTTTTTCCATATTTATACAGGACCCGCAGAAAGGAAACCCTTGATAAAAAAAAACACAGAAGGTGCCCCAGACAACGAAGCCTTGACATAATTTTAGAGGAAAATCAATCGGAAGCTCTGATTTGAACAGTGAGTATCACAGTACACAAGCTGTCATTTGTCTTTGTTTGGGCGGAACTGCTGGGGACTGGCTAAAGATCCCCGGGGGCCAGATGTGCAGAGAACTTGTCAGGCCACCTAAGAAGTGGGTCTGTGATGGCCCCCAGATGAAGTGCCCCAGAGAGCAGCTGAATAACAATGCCCCTGTTCAACTTCTGGCCTTTCTGTGCTTTTCCCAGAAACCTCTCGTTTTTTACAGGAGCGAGAGTTTTACTTAGGAATGAATCCAAGGAACACCCTTCCCGAGACCTCAGAGATATCCCTAAGGAAAGGGAAAGAGCATCAGGAAACAGGGATGAGTGGAAGCCGGCATGCAACGCCTGAGGCTACCAGACGCACATCTTACCCTGGAGCTATGGTCTCTTACTTGTGACCTTAAACAGCACAGTCATGCATCTATCCTCCAGAGGGCATCCTCAGTAAGTCTACTCTCCCTCAATGTTGAAAGGAAATAAACCCTTTATGTACCCAAATCATAGGCTGGTGTTTGGGCCCAAACCCAAGCGAGTACCAGCTTTACACTTATTCTTGGGAACCCACTCATGTGCGAAGATAAGATGATAAAACTATATTATAAATTATATCCCTCGAAAGGAAAAAACTAATAATACATAAAAATTCTAAATAACACTGACTTCTAGAAGATATTTGAGGAGGCAGTTTTAGTCTGGGATGTATGTTTGCATTTCTCCCAAACTCCTGCATTGAAATGTTAACTTTTTATGTGATGGTGTCCTTGGAGGCAGGGGTCATTAGGATACGGAATCAAGACCTTCTGTGTAGGATTTGTGCATGGCTTGCTTTATAACAGAGAATCTGGCGAGCCCTCCTCCCTCCTGCCACACGAGGATACAGTCAAAGGACACTGTGAACCGGGAACCAGGCCCCAGGGATCCCTGGCTGCTGGCAGCTTGCTGCTGGACTTTTTGTCTCCAGAATGCAGAGAAATGGATCTTTGTTGCCGAAGCCATCCCATCTGCGGTGTTATTCCTGTGGCGGCCAGACTGTACTAAGGCAGTCTTGTTGTTCTTGGATTTCTTCTCTTTCTCTTATGAATTAAGGGACTGGGTATCAGCGGGAAGATGGCAGTTTTCATTTTTGGTGAGGGCGGACTTTAGATTAGGAAGACAGTCCAGCCTACCCCAGTAGGAGCAGCACAGGGTTTTTATGTTCACTCTCTGGTCTTCAGAAAGAGCAACATCTAACAACAGGCCGAATAAAGATGGAGATTACCCAAACGTGATGACGGGCTCATGGTTGGGCTGCTGGCAACCAGCTCCTCAGAGCATGTCCACAGATGAGCACAGATTACTCATTGGCACAGAGAAAACGGTCACTTGCTCAGGGCACACACATGTAGCCATGTCAAAGGGAGACATGAGAAGTCAGAGGCCCCTTGGGGACTCGCATGGCACTCCAGGGTACTGATAGCATTAAGCTGAGTGAAGATGCTATCTATACTCTGGAAGCTAAACATACCCCACGGTTCAGAAATTCAAGGTTTTCCTTAATCTCAGATGGATACAAAGGACAAGGTTAAGGCCGTCGAAGCCTTTATCTTCTGTGAAAAGTGGAAAGCGGGTATTTTATGTTGAGAAATTTCATAACGAAAAAACGTTTAAAAAGGAGAAATACCAAATAGCTTCAACTACTAACACAATAGCCTAGGACCTCTAAAGTGTGTGTGTGTGTGTAGTGAGAATTTTGGTTTCTTTAAAACCCCAGTTATATTATGTAATTATGTTTTTGTTTGGATCCCAGGTGTGGGCTATGGGACTGCTTCGGATTGTTCACAGCCGCTATGATTTGTCTCTGGCTCTAGGAGGGACGTGATTTTTGCCAGCTGCAGAGAGTTTATGTTTAGAATTCTGGGGACTCTTGTGAGGGTATAAATGGAGAGCCCCGGGAGAGAGGGAGAGAGGAGAGAGGGAGGAAGGAGAGTGGGAATGGGAGCGGGAGGGGACCTGTGGTGGCAGCTACTGGTGGTCCCTGCTGTAGATCTTACTGGTTTGCTGGTTGGAGAGATCCTGATGACAAAGACTGGACTTGCCCCTAGGAACTCAATGCCCCCAATCATCAGGAAGTCGTCTAAAGAGATCCATGCCTCCTTTCTCCTCTAACCTTCTTTCTAGTGTTGGGGGGCGGGGTTGGAAGGGATTAGGGTAAAATAAGGGTGGAGAAAGGCAGTAGGTAAAAATAGCCAAAAAGCATGTTTATGAGTGTGTGTGTGTGTGTGTGTGTGTGTGTGTGTGTGTCGGGGAGGAGGGGGAAAGGGGAGAGATTCAGATCTCGAGATTCTTGCTGGTCTGGAACTCAGTATGTAGCCCAAATTGATCTCAAAGTGATGAAACTCCTGCCTCAGCTTCTCCAATGCTGGGACTACAGGGGTTTGCTGCCACGCCTGGGTGTGAATCCCTTTTGGATGAGATGAGGCAGCCACATAAGCTAGGGATTCCCTGCCCATGATAGAGATGTGTGCCCGCCCAACTCCTGCCCCATTGGTTCGTCTTACTTTGACAATCTGGCCATGGGTTGGCGCTAGAGAGGCCTGAGCTGGAGCTGGGCTCTGCCACATACTGACTCTTTGCTTGGGGAGGTTTTCCTGGACTCCACTGAGTCAAGTGGTTACTTATGTGTGAGATTGGGTTAGTTCTAACCCTTCAGAGCAGGGGTCTGAAACCTGTGGGTGGTAGCCCCTTTACGAGGCCCGATATCAGATATATCTACATTATCTATATACAGATATTTACATTATGATTCACAACAGTGACAAAATTACAGTTGTGAAGTAGCAATGAGAATCAGTTCACAGTTGGGGGTCACAGCACTAGGAAGGTTGAGAACCACTGCTCTGTGATTGGAATACTGCAGTTGTTGACTCCCTTATTTATAATTACATCATCCTGCCTGGTGCTCAGCACAAAGCTGGCACCTGAGTTCTTTACCCTCCTCTGATGTCAGGTCCACAGAGGCTCCTATGTGATAAGGCAGCACATGCCAACTGTTGAGCCCTGCACAACGTTAGACAATCCAGGAGGCGTTGTCCCGGGATCACTTTAAGGTTTCTTATTAAGAAGTCTCCCAGTGACACGGTTCCAATCTACCTGTGGCCGCTAACACTCTGCTCTCCCAGCCCATCTTCTATCGCATAAACATTATCTGGAAACCTGATTGCCCTCCAGCTCTAGCTAGCGACGAGAACACCTCCTCTTCTCAAATGGCATAGTGCTCCTGGTGCATGGTGGGAGGAGAAATATTGATATAATTAATGTCTGTTTTTCCTTAGCAATTTCTGCTGGAGGCAGAACAATCTGATACAGCTCATTTCAAAAGTTTCAAAGTAAAATGGAATCTCTGTCATGATTTGCATGTTCTCAGATGAGTGACTGCATTAATATATGTGTTTGTTTATGATAAATGGCAGACTTGTTTTTCCAGCATATTCTTTAGCTAGAGCACCATTAAGACACTGAATAATTTTTAAGCATGGAGATAAATTTCACCTGTACAATGGAGTTTATTTTACTTTGGTTTTATTTTAATTTGCCATAATCCAAGGACAGTATTAAAAAGATCATATATATATATATATATATATATATATATATATATATATATATATACACTTGATATGTAAACATACTTGATTAGCTGTTTTGGTGGCTTGTGGTCCTCCTACCTCACCATCACTTAAGACATGAGTTTTATGACCACGTGTTTCACTCCTTCTCTACTTTTATGGTCTCCAAATGTTCACACCCTAAAATTGCAAATTAACAGAACATTCCAGGAACATTTTTAATAACATATTCTGGCTATATCAAGTATGGACAATGTTAGCACGTTCTTAAAGAGTGAGTTATGACGCCTGTAATAACAACTTGGATAAACCACTGGGTATTACTTATTTTTCTACAATATGTTACTGATTCAGCGGAACACTAGACATTCCAAATACGCCTACGCAACACATATATCAACTGCTCTTCCAGCTACTGCAGGCCATGGTAAAAGGATATACACCCGAGAGTAGAGAGAAACTACATTTATGTACAACTGGTCCATTTAGGATGCATCTCAGTCAGGAAAGCTAGCGCTCTTTGACATAGTTTTTTTTATCGAAAACCTTTGGTGTTTCCAAATTCCTATCCTCAATTAAGATATAATATTTAAAAACATGTGTCTAGAACCCAACCAATATAAAGCAATTTTTCCAAAAAAGGGATAAGGGTAGACAGAAGGTGAAGTCATTAAAAACATATGGTCAGCGAGGTCCTCCAAAGTAGCTTCGTGGAAGGCAGCCAAACGAATGCATTTTATCAATACATATTGCTAAAGATAATGGGGTGTGGGGGGGTGAGGGGTGGAGAGGAGAGACAAAAAATATGCCATGCTTTGCTGATATACAAGCATGGGTTTTCCTGAATGAGGGTAGATGAAAAACAGTGTCGTCGAGAAAACAGTCCAATCTCCCAGAGGGGTCATGCCATCTGAGAAAGGTCAAGGGTCACAAAATGGAAGCAGGTAAGAAAAGGAAGTTGGGGTGCTGCATAAATTGCTCTTGGCTCTCAGCGGAAGTTAGAGATTCGGGATCATGATAGGTTCCATAAGGAAAATCATTCCTTGTGAGCAGCTAGGCTCGCTTGGGGTAGAGAGGAGAGGAAGGGAGAGGAGTGTGGTACGGGTAGGCAGCCTGTATTTTGGTGTTGGGGTCGGGGTACGCAGCAAAGAAAGATCAATCCAGGGGAAGGAAGGAAGGGGAGGGGGATATAATTATATAATTTAAATAGTTCTGTGGATAAAGGCTTTTACCAAAGCCTTCAAGGTAATTATTTTAAACCACCACTGAGAGCCTCCTAAACACTTATTTTGAGGTTGGTATTAACTATTCTCCAGTGGTGGCTGCGATGCAGACGGGAAAGGAAGAAGCAAGCATTCTTGGAGGTACTGGCTCGGCAGCCATCCAGTCTCTCCCATTGCCTTCAGTCCAGCCAGGATGAGGTTGCTCAGAATATACCGCTGGCCTTGGGGAAAATAAGCAGTAAGCAAATTAGCAAACCAGCGGTCTGGCGAAGGTAAGCACAGAGGTCTAGGAGAAACTGTTTCCCAGACGCAGAGAAAACGAATGCTGGACCCATTTGCTTAATAATTTCAATTAATGAAAAGAGGAATATGGAAGAGTCGTTATCCGCGGGTCTTTCTTAGGGCAGAGCCCAAAGGCACACTGTTCCTATTATTCTCTGTGTGTATTCAATGACTTCTATGCATGGTTCTTGTAGGGGCAAAACTGAATTCCATGAATTCCCTCCAGAAGGGCATTCTCTTTTAGCTGCCCTGGGGGTAGGGGTGGGGGGAATTATATGCAAGAATAAATGAAACAAGATGGAAGACGTGGCGTTGACTCTCAGGGCATAGAATCCTGTGACAGAGTCACTCAGTCACTAGAGAATGTACAGTTATTCAAAGATGGATCCCAATTCGGGTAAAAGCACACTCTGGATTTGGAGTCGTGGAAGTGGAAATATTAGGGTACTGGTCACAACCCTGAATGTGGATCACAGAAATGCTGTGATCTCTGGCATGTGAAGGGACGTGAGTGAACCAACAGCCCCGTCCCTACCTACAGGAGCAGGGGGGCGACGCCTCTGGGTCCACATGGTACCTCCCTCAGTTTCTCACAGACGGTTGTGTGTAACGTCGTTCTGACCTGCCAAAGGTATGAGCCCGGGAGATGGAGAGAAGGCAAAAAAGGCCAGGAGTGAGCCCTCAGAGATGTCAGCAGTTTGTGGGGAGCTGTGCAAGGGGGCAGCCTGGTTAGAAAGCACTTATCTGTAATTCTAGGCCTTGGGGAAGAGTGCAGATGTTTAGGCAGAATGAGGTAAAGAATATTCAGATTTGAGGGCAGGGGAATTTCTTGAAACAGAGACACCGTGAATCTGTGAACAATTTCACTCAGAGTTCTGTGCACTAGTCGGTCTTGGCTGCGCCGTGTTTACAAAAGGGGACATATTTAATTCCACGAGACCAAACAATGTACCGTGTTTGATGGGACTTTTCCACCACATACTCTGGCTGCCAGCAGACACGGTCTCACATTAGGGGCATGGAAATGAAGTGAGTTGCTCAAGCACCATTTTTACCTTTTAGTAATGCTTACATTTCTTGCCGGGGGGTAAGCAGTGTGCCTTACGGGATCTGAACAATCTCCCTACCACGGGGCGTTACAGGAGAGGGCCTCAGACAGAGAACAGTAACACCTTTAACTATGTGAGAACTTGGAGACCTCACTCAGAAAGAACTTTGCTAACAACAGTATAAGCAAAGTCAGAACACAAACTCTGACGCTGTAGTGCAAGAGAACTCGGTGTGGTTTCAAACCTGCCTAAACTAGTTTTCAAGGCAATACAAAATCTATTGTATTAGACTCAGGGGACATATCAAAACAAAACCTGAAGTAGCTCAAATTTTCTTCCCTCCCCTCCCCCCCTTTCTCTTCTGGAGTCAAGTCAGTGACTTGCTTATTCTGGATTTCTTTCAGAAGCCATTTACCCATGGCTGATTCCCAAAACAGTGAGGTTTGTCTGCATAAAACATGTAAGTTGAGCCCAAAAGGGTGTAGATGACAACTTCAGCATTTATATCCTGAGTGTCCTATATGTTATAGTAGAAATTTACACAGTGTTAGGAGGTCAAATGGAGGTAGAAGAAAAGAATAGCCATTCCATGAAGGGTTTTCTTTTACTATGGTGTTGGAATTTTTTTTTTTTTTTAATGCTTGTTAACTTAATCTCCAATGTGGCCAACAATTAATTTTCCATAAAATATATCAGAGAAGAAATACCAGAATCTATAATCAAAGTTATGGTTGGTTTGGGGCCATATTCTTCAATTAAATAGAGACGGGGAAGCAGTTTCAGAGCAAGGTGGCTGTGTAAAGCTGTCTCTCATGGAAGCTGCCAATGAAGAGCTCTGCTCTCCTATGAACAACAAAGCTGGAAGCACCAGTAAGAGTGGAGAACGCCACCCCAGCATTTCTAGAGTGCCAGCCCAGGCAGGGTGCGACACCAGGGGGATTAAGGGGACATGGGAGGAGCACACGCCCCTCCCCTGGAGTCTGATTGAAGCCTCTAGCCAGCTAAGCATCAAACAGACAATGAACATTTGCCATGAAAGTTGCCTACCTAGAGAGGATAGTCTTTATGTCAAATTATTTTTAAGTAAGAATGTTAAAGTAGCATGAACTATGCGTAAGGCCTAAGAGTCCACTACTTCCCTCCGTTCCTAATTGTAAACCAACAATGTGCTCACTAAGAATCTCATACAAATCCCATTTCTAGTTAAAAAAAAAAAAAGATTCTAACACCCCTTGTGGAACTCTTGTGACTCATGGTTATTAACTTCTACGATGGCAATCCCTATCCAAGGCACCCCAGAACAGCCATATAATCTCACTTATTGGGGTGGCGGAGGCAGTGTACTGCTACCGCTGGCTCCCACAGCATGGCTATCAGCACTTGCTAGCCGCCGTGGTCAATATGTAACAGGCACTGTTTTGTTAAATCCTTATAATAGCATGTCTAGGACTAGATACTTTTATGACTTCTATTTCACAATTGTGGTAGTTGAAGGTAAGGACAAAGAAAAACCCATATATTATGTTCAGGAGTCAAACGACTAAGGCTCCAGATCACCCACCTGTCTTTGATTGGCCTACTGTCCCTTTCTTAATTCCTCAGCTGCAAGAGAGGCCTAAGAATATGTGTCCACTAGCATTTCCAGGTGAAAATTGGATTTCCTTGTTTAGATCTCAGTCTAGCCTGGTACAAAATAGATTTAATAACTATAAGCCACAGATTTTTTTTTTTTTTCTGAGTAGAAAAGTAATACAGGGAATCTTGGAGACACGACAAGAGTAGTCCCCTTCACACAGAGTCATGTTTTGAAATGTAAAAATATTTCTCATGGGCTTGGGATACTTGGTCCCCAGGAAAACATCATGCTTTGGCAGGTTGTAGTCCTCCTGGAACACAGTAACTAGCTGGCAGATGAATGCCACTATAGGGGCGGGTCTTTGAAGGGTAAAGACTGGCTCCGTTTCTAGTCCCATTCTTTGCTTTCTGTTCTACCAAGACACAAGGAGAAGCTGTGCCATCTTGCATGCACGAATTCTGCCATACCTTCACGCTATAAACTATGATGGACTGAAACCACGTGTCAAGCAAATCCTTCCTCCCCCTTTTTTTTGTCATTGCATTTGGCCATGACATTGAAAAGAGCAACTAGAATGCATGGAAGTCAGCAAATTACACTTTCCTAGGAGGCAGATGATATATAACTTCTCAAGACAACAGCTGGGGTATCCTGACTAGGCTGGAAATGAATGACTAACAGCAGAGGTGGTCTAGAAAAACTGCACCCAGAGGAGCAGAGGTGCGTGGGGTTGGCTAGGGACTTGGGAATCTGGGAGCCTTTAACTGTGAGCAGAGGGGATTTATTTCTCTGAATACCATTCTTGTTAACCGAATCGATGAACAGTGACTATCTCTCTACCAGTTCCCCAAGAGAAAGCCTGACAAAAGAAAAGAAAGAGGTAGGCACTAGAGTAAGTACGTCTCTGAGAGCTGCATATCCCTTCTGGAGAGTCCACAGTTCCTCATACCCAAGAGATGCTAGACACGTGTAAGGCTTAGGATGTGCCCAGGAGACCCAAGCATGACGGGCCTGGAAGTTACAAGTGACTTAAGAAATAGGAGTCTCGTAGCAACCTGCGCTAGATTTGACAGGTGAAACCAAGGTGCACTTTTGTGCTACTGCCACAAGACAAGTCTTCATGATTTTTCTAATCATGCAAAAACTTAGTTCAAAGCTACTAAACAATGGGCTGGAAAGACACAGCTCAGCGGTTAAAGAGCACAGGCTGCTCTTTCAGAGGATATGGGTTTGAGTCTCAGCAGCCGAATCAAGTAGAACTGGAACATTAACTGTCACTCCAGCTTCAAGAGGACCTGACCCCTCTGGTCTCCATAGGCTTATGTGCGCACGCAGAGGTCTACGCAGAATTGAAAACAATAAAAATGAATCCTAAAAATTAAAAAAAAAAAAGAGCTACAAAATGAGTATAAAAAGAACAACAGCAAACAGATGCTGAATCACTGGAAGTATTTCTAGAGCTCCACAGGGCTGTCATGCCAGAAGGACTCAAGCGGTCTCACAGTTACCTTTCTGAATGTATCATAAACCTAATCCTCCCACAGCCACTTCAGTAATTCTGGATGACTCTAGTTAGAACTTGGGAATAAAAATAGGTCACAGCATTGCGTTCCTCCAGTGCTCGCCGCACAGCTCAAATGTTTCCAGTTTTAACATATTTTAAATATTTTATGATAGAAGGTTTTACACAAAGCATAGAAAGGATCCTGTGGATGAGTCAGTATATCAGGGGCTTCTGAGAGGTTTGTGGGATCATTCCTGGGCACTGGGCGGGGTTAGGGGGAAAGCATATTTCTATGAAGTCAGCACAAATTCCTGACTCTGTTGACAGGAACTGTGCTCCGTTAGAGCATAATCAGGGTTCACTAAGAGATGGTCAATGAGACACAAGAAAAACCATACAAATTATAGAAAGGGTCTGTTTATTACTTAATAGGCTTTGTCATCAACTTTATATGCCTTTTAATGATACTTATTTGTGACATGAAATTCTTTTTTTTTCTTTGTGTGTGTGACATCAACTTGCATACTCGTGTGTGTGTGTGTGTGTGTGTGTGTGTGAGCTGGGAGGGCACAGTTGTATGACTTTCTCTATTTCTTCCCATCTTATTTGTTGAGACAAGGTCTCTCATTGAACCTGGGTCTTGCCCTTTCAGTTAGGCTTACTGGCTAGAGAACTCCTTGAATCTGTGTTCCTTCTCCTCTAGGGTTAAAGACATGCATCATCACAATGGCTCTTAGGGGACTGTGGAGAGTCCGTCACGGGTCTGTATATGTGCAGAAAGTGTGTTATCCACCAAAGCACTTCCACAACCTGAAATTCTTACTTCCAAATTTAAAAAGTTCAATAAGTCTTTCTGCCTGAGACACCTCTTTCTTTGTTTTGTGGTGGCACTCCGAAACCATGGGAATACTTGGAGACAGGTAAACCTGCCAGGTTTCCATTCAGGTCTGAAGGGTGAGACATGTGTTGTGCATATGTCTTCTTCAACTGGTTGTATGCATTCATTCAGCGGTGAAACACTGGCCTGGAGGTGTTTTATTTTGTTTTTGTTTTCTTTTTTTTTCAAGAAGGTTAATGACACCAAAACC
Source organism: Mus pahari (assembly GCF_900095145.1). Lineage (NCBI taxonomy): Eukaryota > Metazoa > Chordata > Mammalia > Rodentia > Muridae > Mus > Mus pahari. The sequence goes on from NC_034602.1 coordinate 58,686,898, forward strand.
CAAGACATGATGAGAAAGCCCCAGCAATGCTTGTGGACAGTCTATTTTCTGGGAGACAAATGCTTCCTTCATCAGAATCTCACCAGGAGAAACTTTCCCTTCCTTTTAGAACTGGCATCTTCCTATGTAGCTCAAGTCGGCCTCAAACCTGTTATCCTCCTGCCTCTGCCCCCTGAGGGCTGTGATCGCAGGCTATGCTAACTGAAGGAGGAAGATGTTTTATATATGACTTTTTAGAACTTGAGAATATGATTCTTTATAACAATGTAACATGAGACCCACCGTCTCCACTTTAACGTTAGTATGGTAGAAAAGCTGGAAACTATATAGTAATATGTGTCACTCATATGAAAGATGACTGACAGCCAGAACTTACTGCCTCATGGAAACTATTAAAGACGGAAAGTGATACACTTTGTATAAAAATTCTCATTATGCACAACAGAAAGCTATTGGACTCTTTCCACCACATTCTATGACACCTCTTTGCATGTACTGTGCTTTACACGCACTTTGCATGTACCACACACCTCCATACCAATGCTCTGACCAAGATAACACCATATACATAGATACATACATACACATAGGCAGCTAGACCATGGCTCCAAGAAGCTGATTTCAATGTCTAAGGTCCCACTGTGCTGTTTCAGAGGACAATCCCAGAGCACTTGACAAGTCACACATTCATAACTTCATTCCTGAGACAGCACACTCTGAGGTTTATGACTTGCTAATTGTTCTTTGTGCTCATGGAATGAGCACCCCGAGCCTTCTTGCTGTCTATCAGTACAGTCTGAAAGGCTGACTGGCTGTTTTTCTTCTCCTCTGTGATGGAGAATACAGCTAATAATTTTTATATATAGGCATTCTAGCTGCTCTAAGGATCCGCCTGAACTCGGAGCCACCAAATTTTTATGACAGATCAGAAGGCACAGTGCAAAGAGATGCTTCGTTGTCTCCTGCTGAGAAACAAATGAGTTCATCCCAGGAGGTCTGACCCCAGACAGCTGGATTTGAACAGTCACCACTTGGCTCCCGGGGAGAAAGAGCTTCCCCAGACTTTGTTTGGAAGGCTGGCAGTCAGGATTGCAGGCAAACGAGTGCTAATCCACTGAGCCACAGTGTCTGCCGCCTACTTGAATTCATAAGGAAGCTTTAGATATGATGAATTAGCTCAAATTGAAAACTGATGCACTTTCTTTCTTTCTTTCTTTCTTTTTTTCTTTTTTTTTTCTTTTTTTTTTTTAAAAAAGGGAAGCCCTTAATTTAAAATTATGTGGTGAGTTACTGCTCCAGTACTTATCTGGTATTTACTACGTGTTAGGTAATTTGCTGGGCACTGGGAAGGATAAGCTGGGAGCAGTCCCTTATTTCAAAGAAATTGTGTGTTCTTGGAGTCTTCTCTCTCTTATTTCTTGGAAAAATAGGTAGTAAAAGTACCTTTGAGGTATTTCTCAATTTGAGTTTCCACCTTAGAAATCTAACAATAAAAACAAACACCATCGTCTTAACAATACATGAACAGCATGGGTACTGGTTGGATTTGTCCACGTGACATAACCTACACATACCTGGGAAGAGGGACTGTTAGTGGAGGAATCGCCTCCATCAGATTAGTTCCTGGCTATGTCTGTGGTGGGCATTTTCTTGATTGCCAATTGATGTGGTAGGGCCCAGTCCCAGTCCACTGTGGGCAGATGCCATTCCTAACTATGTGGGGCTCAACTATATAGGAGAGGTACCCGAGCAATCCATGCAGAGTAAGCTAGCAAGCAGTGTGCCTCCATGGGCTTTGGCTCAGTTCCTGTCTTGAGTTATATCCTGGCTTCCCTTGCTGATGGGCTGCAACCTATCAGCCAAATAAACCCTTTCCTCCCAAGGTCATGGTGTTCATCACCATGAGGAGAGGAATCTGGGGTGCTGTATAATGGCTATTTTTGATATTCCCCGTTCCCTTTCAGGTTGTCATTTATAGTACTGGCTATCTAAAAACACTTCGAGCAATGCTTATCTAGGAAGCATGTGGAAATGATAGAGAAGAATGAGATAAAAGCAGGCATGTTGGCACAAGCTACAGAAGGAAGAACCTCACCCTGGCCTTGTTTGAGGCCACTCCTGGTGGCTCCTTTTCCAAGCACCATGGGCTCAAGCCTCTGAGTTGTTCCTACACCACATCCTTGCCACTGGGACCCCACTTCCTTCCTCCTGTATATGTGATCCATGCCTTCTTGCCCTTCCAAACATGCCTATGTGTCACTGCTGTGTACCTTGTATGCATGAAGTTGAGGAATACCTTCTGTGTGGGTGTGGTCTCTAACCTGATCCAGTTTGCCCTGGTGGGTCTCAGATCACCTTTCCGGTTCTAACTCTGTCATTTCTTTCTAGGGGCCTTACAAGCACCATACCACCATTAGTAGAGATTAAGTAGATTCATAATGAACATCACACAGACACATAAATACTGGCTAAGGTATGGCAAGAGCAAAGAGCAAAGGATTAAAAAGTGAAAAGCAGACTGGGATAAGGGAGGCAGCCCGAGAATGAACAGGAGTGACCTTAGCTGTGACTCACAGCATTAGGGATATGGAACCTGAAGAGGCCACCTCCTATAGGAACCCCAGTGGAATGACAGGGACACCAACCTGCCCACAAAACTTTCAACCCAAAATTTATCCTGTCTATAAGAAGCGCAGGGACAGAGGATGAAGCAGAGACTGAGGGAATGGCCAGCCAATAACCAGCCCAACTTGAGACCCATCCCACGGGCAAGCACCAATTCCTGACACTATTATTGATACTCTGTTATGCTTGCAGACAGGAGTCGAGCATGGCTGGCCTCTGAGAGGCTCCACCCAGCAGCTGACCACACAGATGCAGAGACCCACAGCCAAACAGTGGATGGAGTTTGGGGACTCTTATGGAAGAATAGCAGGAAGGATTGCAGGCCCAGAAGGAATTAGGAGCTCCACAGGAAGACGAACAGAACCAACTAACCTGCACTCCTGGGTCTCTTAGAGTCTGAACCACCAACCAAAGGACATACACAGGCTGGACCTAGGCTTCCTAGGACATATGTAGCAGATGTACAGCTTGTTCTTCATGTGGGTTCTGAACAACTAGAGTGGGGGGCCATCCCCAAAGCTGTTCCCTGTACACGGGGTATGTTCCTCTAGCTAGGCTGCCTTGTCTGGCCTCAGTGGGAGAGGATGCACCTAGCCTCACAGAGACTTGATGTGGTAGGGTGGGCAGGATACCCAGAGGAGCCCCCACCTGCTCAGAGGAGAAGGGGAGAGGGGATGGGGGACTGTGGGAGGGGGCAATGAGTGGGATGTAAAGTGAAGAACAAGAATAAAAAGAAAGAAGTAAACATTTCCAGACAAGAGACTTGTTTGAACTCAAGATATAGCACCAAAAGGCCACGCTTCCCTCTCTTCTGTTCTCTCAGATCACAAACGAAATGGCTGGGCCTACAGTCAGTGCTCAGCAACCTGAATGAAGTACTGACTGATTATCTTCAGCCTGTCACCAGCTCTGCAGATTCTGTTTTATAGCAGGGAGACATTCTACATCAAACAATGATCGATTTTGTCAAGGAAGTGACTTAGATCCTGAAAGAAAGGCGATTTGGCAGTCACAGGAGTTTGGATTGCTTTTTTTGTCCTCTTTCTCTTTTCTCTGGCAGTGTATAAGAGGCTAAAGTCGAATGGACGGCATTCCATTTCTTTTTGCCTCATACGTTTTGAGATTAGCCAGTTTTCACTCACATGCCTCTCTGTGTCAGCCATCACATCGCTTCCTCCATGGAGGGTTGGCCGGGGAGGGGGGGTGGGGAGGTATATAGCAGGGCTCAAGCTGAACCCTGAACAGGATGAATGAAACCATGTAAAGGTTTTCTGGGATGGCCAACTTGTGACAGGATGAGTCTGGTATCAACCTTCCCTCCAAATCAGCGCCTGGAGAATATTTTACCTTCCCACGATACCTTCTCCTTGATAGGAAGGAACAAAAGCAATGTAGGAGGGTGAGCAGAATTACATGGCTGATCTGATGTGAAATAAAGAATAATTTAATAATATGAATGAACAAAGAGTAGTTGAGGGTCCATCCCATCATCAGCCACCAAACCCAGACACTATTGCACATGCGAGCAAGATTTTGCTGAAGGGACCCTGATATAGCTGTCTCTTGTGAGGCTATGCACCTGGCAAATACAGAAGTGGATGCTCACAGTCTGCTATTGGATGGAACACAGGGCTCCCAATGGAGGAGCTAGAGAAAGTACTCAAGGAGCTTAAGGGGGCTGCGACCCTATAGGTGGAACAACAATATGAACTGACCAGCACCCCCAGAGCTCGTGTCTCTAGCTGCATATGTAGCAGAAGATGGCCTAGTCATCCATCATTGGGAAGAGAGGCCCCTTGGTCTAGCAAACTCTATATGCCCCAGTACAGGGGAACACCAGGGCCAAGAAGTGGGAGTGGGTAGGTAGGGGAGCAGGGCGGGGGGGGGGAGGGTATAGGGAACTTTTGGGATAGCATTTGAAATGTAAATGAAGAAAAAATATCTAATGAGAGAGAGAGAGAGAGAGAGAGAGAGAGAGAGAGAGAGAGAGAGAGAATAATTGAACGTCTTTGGAGTACAGAGATACTGAAGAGAGAGGGCTTGATTTATTTTTTCCCAATGGGTCATGAATTATAACTCCTCACTCATGATTAGCGACTAAATGATAGAACTACTTGTATTGTTTGTTTGAGTCTGAGGTGCTTCCTGTTATAGCTGTATGACACTATCACAGTGTTGCCAACTTAACAAGATATTAGGATCACCTGGGAGATGGTCCTGTATCATGTGCATGAGACATTATCTTGATTACCTTAGGAGGTGGGAAGGATAGGTCCACTGTGGGTGGCGTTATTCCTTAGACAGGGATCTTAGACTGTATAAACTGGAGAAAGCCAGCAAAGCATTCAAATGTATGTATGCATTGTGCTGCTTCTGACTGTAGATATGATGTGACCAGCTATTTCAAGCTCTAGCTGCCTTGAGATTTCTGCCATGGTAGACTGAACCGTGAATTGTGAGCTAAAACAAGCTCCTTTTCTGATAAACAAAAACACAAAACACAAAAAGCACTGTGCAGAGTGGTATGACTTTTTAAAAATTGGTTTTTAGATTAATTTATTTTATGCATAAAAGTGTTTTGTTTCCACATATGTAAGGCATTGGATCCTTTGGAACTGGAATTAGTGGTGATTGTAAACTACCATGTGTGTACTGGAACTGAACCTGGGTCCTCTGCAAGAACCAGAACCAGAGTGTTTTACATCTTAAAAAAAAAAACCACAAAAACAAACAAACAAACAAAAAAATCAGGAAGGAGTATGGACTAGTGAGAAGCTAAGCCTACTGGGAACCCATATGGTAGAAGGATAGAACTGACTCCTACAAGTTGCCTCCTTGCCCTCTGACCTCTGCATTCATGTCTTGGTATGTTTGTACATACACATTAAATCTAGAAATGTAAAAAACGACAGCAAAAACAACAGCAATCCAGGTAGAGTAGCATCTCCATGGATAAACATCTATCAGATTTAGAATAGCTATCTAGGTAAAGGCATAAGTGGTAAGGTAAATTTACATGCAAACATGGATGGTCCACTTTCTACCATCAGTACTGTTCCCAGAAACTAAGTCCACACAGTGTGCTTATACCTACTCCAACAAGAGTCCTTAAGAAGTTATAACCTTACATTCAAGTCCAATATTCTCCTTTCCACCCAGCAAGGATGACTTGACCCTCTCAGCAAGAACTTTCTGCTTCAAACATTTTTCCTGCTCAATGACTCACCTCTACCAGATTAGATATTACCTTCTTTATGACTGTATCCTCACATGTCACAGGATCCCCACAGCACACATCTTCCGAACCTACACATCAGCTATGCGCTGATATCTGTGGGCATTTACTTCACTTTTTATGTGTCTTTGGCAACTCAAAGCTGATACATAGGAACGTGGGAAGATGGCTGAAGGGTGTGTGATAAAAACCACACGCCATTACAGGCTGTTCAAAGATTTTTACAAGAAGAGGGAAAGGTATCAGGGTTTGAGGGTGAGTAATGAAAATATTTGCAATCAAGTAATCCGTGCAGACGATCTCTGTGTCACATCCAACTTTCAGACATTGTCCCCAAGCTTCTGCAGGATCTTCCAACAGGCTTTGCAGCTTCCCAAATCCCTAATTATCAGGTTTGCTCTGCTCTGCTTTCTGCGTCATGATGACTATTTGAAGCAGCTGTGAAATCATCGCCTCACTTGCTTTGTCTTCCACCTCAAATTACAAGTAGCCACCTTGACTCTAAAGTATTTACAGGTCATTTGTCCTACATAGCATTCTGTTAAATACTTCATCCTAGAAGTGAGGGCGTTAAAAGGGGGAGGGGGAAATCACAAAAACAAAACAATAAGAGCCCTTTTGTAGAAAGCATGGTGATTTTGCATTCCTTAGGATAACTTTCAAAAACAGAGACATATGTATTAACATTGGACACTAAAGCAGATATAAAAGGCTTAATACACAAAACGCAGTACTCTGTATTTATGAGTTACAATTCATCGCCAAGCCACCGACCCAAAAGTCTTCTCGAGAAGCAGCTTTTCTGTCTCACAACATTAAGGACATCATCCGGCAATTTCTTTTAGCTACCACACAGGCAAAGCGTGAGACAGTTTACACTAATGCTGTTCAAAGCTCTACACATTGTTAAAGCAGAACAATGGCAACAAAGTCTAAAAAGGTATCTTTTAACCTCAGGCATCTAAAGTGCTTCCACAGATCTGATGGAAACAGGAAAGAAGGCTTTGGAGAAGAAAGTTACTTACGTCAAGAGAGCCTTCGTTTATAACGATCATTCCCATGTTCCTCTTCAGAAGTCGACAGGAGTGTCCTGGGGACAGACACAAGCAGGATTAGGATTAGTTTTTTGTTTTGTTTTGTTTTGTTTTCCTGGAAAGAAACGACTCGGGTAAGGCAATGACATGAACAAACACCTAAAGGAGGATTTTATTGAGAGGCAAGGGTTTTAGTTGTTTTCCAGACTAACAGGAAGTTCCAAAGGAAATGTTCTTGCTGGCCATTAGGACGGGTGGGTGGTAAGGTCATCATTTGAAGCTGTCTGGATAAACAATATGGAACAATTGTGTTTAGCATCTCCATGTTCAGAAAGCTGCCAAGCTTATAGGCAATATTCTTCGAGAGTAATGGCTGGGCCAGTGGATTTGTAGAGAAGGGTTTGGGATGGTGGGTGCTGCTCTTGGAGCCACTCGCCCCCACCATCTATCTCCCTGTCTTGGAGGATCACATCATCATTCTCTTGTCTTCCTTCTCTTACTTTGCTGCATTCTCTACATGACAAAGCCACTCCTGTGTTAAATCCATGTCTGTATTGGCTAGTTTTGTGTCAACTTGACACAGCTGGAGTTATCACAGAGAAAGGAGCTTTAGTTGGGGAAATGCCTCCACGAGATCCAGCTGTAAGGCATTTTCTCAATTAGTGATCAAGGGGGGAGGGCCCCTTGTGGGTGGGACCATCTCTGGGCTGGTAGTCTTGGGTTCTATAAGAGAGCAGGCTGAGCAAGCCAGGGGAGGCAAGCCAGTAAAGAACATCCCTCCATGGCCTCTGCATCAGCTCCTGCTTTCTGACCTGCTTGAGTTCCAGAAGAACACCAAGGAAGCATGGAAGTGTAAGCTGAATAAACCCTTTCCTCCCCAACTTGCTTCTTGGTCATGATGTTTGTGCAGGAATAGAAACCCTGACTAAGACACATGTCTATTTTATGTTGGCTCTGTACAGTTGATACAGCTAATGGAACACAGGCTACCCTGGCGGACTCATCTCACAGTAACCAAGATTACAAGGGCGGCGTTTACGCTCAGTGCCTCTGTAATCTCAGGGTCTTGCTCAGCCATCCTCAGGGATGCCTCCTCCCATAGCAGCTGAAAACAAATCCAGAGACCCACAGCTGGGCATCTCTGCAGAAAATGAGAGATCTCGGAACACTCAGTCCTAAATGGGATATTCTCCATCAAATCCCTGCCCTTAGGGCTCAGCAAACTGAGGAAGAGCCGGCAGAGAGAGTGTGAGAGCCAGACAAGATGGAGGACACCAAAGAATCAAGGCCCTCTAGATCAACAGGATCTACTTGCATATGAACTCAGAGACTGAGGCGGCACGCCCAAAGCCTGCACAGGTCTGCACCACATGAGGTGGGTTCTAGCGCTGAAAGAAGGAGGGGACACATGTTCTCATTCCTAACCCAGAAGCTAGCTCCAATTGGAAACCACTTGTGAAGGAAAATTTAGATTTCACCAAGGGAGTCTCACAGGGGAAATGAACTACTCCTAAGGACAGGTTGCATGCCCAGCAGTGGAGCCAACAGACAAGGAGCCCAATAGCATCTTCAGAGCCTCCTTGTCTCATAATGTCATGTCAGAGCCTTAACATTTTATATTATTGTTTTATTTATGCATTTCCCTCTCTTTCTATCCTACAGATCCTTTGTATGTATATTACAGTTACCTAGTTTAGTGTTTATAGACTTTCTGAGTGTGTGAATGAGTGGCTTTTTGTCCCTGTTTCTTATACCTTTCCTTGGGCTCTTTTTCCTTTCCCTTGTCTATTCTGATGTGTTAGTTTTTGTTTTATCTTATCTTATATTTTATTACTATGCCTTAGAAGCCTGTTTGTTTTCTAGTGAGAGACAGAGAAGGGGTGGACCCAGATGGGAGGGGAGATGGAGAGAAACTGGGAGGAATAGAGAGGAAACCGCCATCAGGATACATTCAGTGAGAAAAATTCTTTTTCCAATAAAGAAAAAAAAAAAAAAAAACAATTGGGAAGCCAGCCACATCTCACCATATTATTATTGGTCTAAGCCACCATCACATCTCATGCCCTGTCCCCCTGCCCCCAGATCAATGTGGCATGGTCCTTACTGGCTACTCTGCTTGCACGCTGGCTTTCCAGGATGACGCCAATCTAGCACTCAGATACCGTCCACAGGAAACTCATGACTGTCTCTGTATCCTTCATGTATATTAAGAGCAACCCAGAGGCTCTTCAAGGCCTGGCACTCCCATCCCTCCTGGCTCCTCTGAGCTCACCTCAGCATCTTGTTCTCTCTGCAACAGACAACTGCCCGGTCATCACCTACAGCAAATTCTTCCTTCTCTTCCAGGTCCTTCCTCAAATGTCACCTTCAGCATGAGTTCTTCCTGACTTCCCTCTATACAACGTTCTATATCCTCCCATTTGATGTGTGTGTGTATGCACATATACACGTATGTACATGCATGTAGAACCAGAGGCCAAATATGAGCATCATTTCTCAAGTACCATCTACCTTTTTTTCTTTTTTTGTGAGATGGAGTCTCTCTCTGGTTAAGAGCTCACCTAATAGGCCAGGCTGGCTGGCCTGTGAGTCTATGTCCGCCTACCTATCACTGAGATTACAAGCATGTACCATCACATGGCTGTTTTACATGGGTCCTTACAGGCCAAGCACTGACCAAGTCAACTCCCCACACCCTTGGCATTTTTTATTTTTAAATAGTAATCATTATTCTCTAAAATGCTCTGCAGTTTTCCAACTTCACTGTCTGTTTCCCTGACCTCAGTTCGCATGACAGATTGGTTTTTTTTGTCCCCTACTATTTTTTTTGCTCTTAATTGGAATCTAGTACTACAGACAGGATAGCCATTGGCTGGGTGAGCAAACCCTCTCTGCCATTTGCAGGGAACAATCACGGGCCAATAGCTTAACAGTTTGTTGCTTTTGTAAGAAAAAAATGCATGAAACCAGAAATCATTATATTAAACAAAAATAAGCCAGACTCAGAAAAACAAATACTGCAGTTTTTCTCTTCTATGTGGAAGTCAAGAAGGAGAGGGAGAGGGAGAGGGAGAGGGAGAGGGAGAGGGAGAGAGAGGTCATGAGAAGGGAGGAAATAATCTTGGGAAGAGGGAAGAAGGGGAAAAAGCCACAGCGGGCAGAGGCCCAAGAGGGCAGTGGAACACTTGAGAACAAAGGAAAATTTGCAAGAATGAGAAGCCATAATGAAATCCATTACTTGTCTGCTAACCCATAGCTTGTAGCTTCAGGGAGTTTTGTATGTAATGGCATGATCAGTATATAGAAGAGACCATCCATGATTACAAAACCTGGAATCAAAAGATTCTTTCTTTTCTATACTGTTAATATTACAGGTTATAAAGACCTAATACTTTCTTCTTTGTCAGACTTGGAGGACAAATCACATTGTATTTCTACCTTCCTCAAACTTATATGCCTTGACTCCCCCAGTGTGACTGCACATAGCCTTTTAGGAGACAGTTAAAATGAAGTCAAGTCAAGACCTGCTATGGTTCCAACACTCAGGCATTCCATCAAACGGCCTATTTCTACTTTCCAAGAATGTGATAAATGAAGTTCTGTTGTGTAAGCCACCTAGGCTTTGATACTCGGCTCTAGCAGCTTGAGAGGACAAATACAAACAATACGTGAAATTGGAGCCGTCTGTAGGATGAGAACAAACAGGGAGTCATATATGTTGGAAATGCCTCAGGCCACAGCAAGTAGAGCTAGCACATAAACATGCCATGGGCCTAGTGTCCAGACTTTCAAAGACAACTGCAGAAGAGCTACATATACCTGCCACTCACAAACAGAATGTTCAGGCAGCAAGACACATCCTTTGAGAGTGTGTGGGGGTCACAGGAGCCAGGTTGGCTGTACATAAAAAGCCACTGCAACTTTAAAGGGAGCTCTGGGGCCACAAGTAAACAACTCGGTGAGCCTAATAACCTTACACATTCACAGTCTTGAACTATCAGATCTTAAAATAAATTGTTGTGGATGGGGAGGGGTCGCCTCCTCTCTGGTCCCAAGGACAGCAGCGATCTCGGCTCTTGTGTTCCAGAAGAATTCACACTGGGGTACAGGGGTGGCAAGCAAGGTGTCGGGTTTATTTCAGCAGAAGTGAGAAAGCAGAAGCGGAGGAGAGAAAGTTCCTTTCCCAGATGGGTGGTTCGGCGGAGTGGCGGAGGTGCAGAGATGCCACTAGTGCCTAGACGGACAGACTTCTTGGTCTTATCCCCCCTCTTGCCATCTAAGTTCTCAGTGCTGTTATCGACACCATACCCAAAAGCAACTTGGGGAGAAAAGTTCTTTTGGTTCTCCATCACAGCCTATCATCTAAGAAAGCCAGGGCAGAAACTCGAGGCTGGACCTGAAACGGCAGCTGTGGAGGAATGCTGCTCGCAGCCTTGAGGACCGACCACAGGCCCCAGTGACAGGCAGCACCTCCAGGAAGGGCTAGACCCTCCCACCTCAATCATTCATCAAGAAAATGCCCCACAGACTTGTCTACAAGCAGTCGGAGGCAATGGACGGCATTTTCTCAAGGATCCTCTGCCTGGATAACTTTAGCTTATGTCAAGCTGACAGGAAACTAGCCAGGACATCACACTTGGGACAGTCCGAGATAATCTCCTTCCTAGAATAGGAAGGTATTTTCTTAAAAGTTTTCCTTTCCCACAAGTCAGTCTATTAGAATTAAGATAAAAGATTATGTACTAATTAAACGCATTAACGAAAGACTATGTACTAATCATTAGATATAAGACTATGTATAAGGTTGAGATGTTCACTAGGGGTAAGGTCAACTGTGCCAGGTACCTGCTCCAGGTTGGAGGGTGGGGCTTCTTGTGAGGTTCAGAGACTGCTTGGTCGTTTTTTCCTATAGCTCTGCCCCTCCTCTTCAATCTGTTCAGATTAACTATCTCACGCTAGGATGAAAGCCCTTGTCTTCAGCCTCCCCAGCTACACATTTTTGTTTGTCTTTGAAACACAGCTTATAATTCATCTCATTAAAACACATCAGCCTGTTGGAAGTATCAGGGTTCAAAATCTGAGTGGAGTGAATTACCAATATTGATGGCCGTTTCTTGCTTGTCCCCGGTAAGGATCCATATTTTGATGTCAGCCTTCATTAGCGTTTCTATGGTTTCAGGCACTTGGTCCTGCAATTTGTCCTCAATGGCTGTAGCTCCAAGTAGCTGAAGATTCTGGAAAAAAAAAAAAAAGTGTTGAAAATTTGAAGGGGGAAAATAACTTTACTGGGTAAGAACAAAAGCTTAAATATGGGTTTTGTTTTTTTGTTTGTTTGTTTTGTTTTTGAGACAGGGTTTCTCTGTATAGTCCTGGCTGTCCTGGAACTTACTTTGTAGACCATGCTGGCCTAGAACTCAGAAATCCACCTGCCTCTGAAATATGTTTTTTTTTTTTTTTTTTTTTTTTTTTTAAAGAATTAGAGACAAAGGTAATTCATAGACTTGGGCATAAATTCCAAGCATTCTTCTGCTTTCTTTCTTAAGGATCCTCGACTTTAATCCAGTCGTTCTGGCTGAGAATGAGACTCCCTGAAGCAGCTTTACATTAACTCTTTCCAAAGTAAGGGTCTAATTCATAAAAAAATTAAAAAACCACAACAAAACAAATTTGTGTCTGTCTGTCTGACACACACACACACACACACACACACAGGGACATTAAAAGGTCAGCTAAAAAGGAGTAGGTGGTTACTAGAAATAAATCAGGGAGAAGCAAGTTGGACACGTTTAAAAAGGATTAAATTTCACTTTGCTGCAGTGTCAGGAAATACACACTCAACAGAACTAAAAGTGATGGGGAGGGAAGAATAAGTTGAGTGATAGCATGAGTCTCCAAGAAAACCCAGGCAGAGTGTCTTCCACAGGGCTTGAGATCTGTGTGCTGGAAGGCGAGGCCGGCACAGGGCTCCAGTGGATAAGGCTGTACCTTTCTCCTAAACCGTATAACCAATGGTTTAGAGACGCTGCAGTTTAGTTCCAGAGCACCATGATACAGCAAAAGAGCCTAGTGCAGAAAGTCACATGAACTTTTTGTTTTCTCGGGGACTATATGTTACGCTTATACTTTAACCCACATAGTGTATAATGTCATCATGTATGAAGAAACAATATGGGCATTTTAATTAAAAAAATGACTTATTGCTTACAAATGTCCATGGTCACCTGAGCCTTCAGGAATCAGGATGTTTTTGCCTGTGAGCATCTTGCCTTGATGCTGATGGCTGCTGACACCTTGGCAGAAGCTTGCCAATTAAAATATGACAATGGAATCTGCCCTTGGTTGGTCATTCCTTCCACGAACTGTTTTCTCTGCAGTCTGCAATGCTGTTTGACAGTCTTTGATTCAGAGCCGAACTTTTCCAAAGTTGGACTTACTCATCTCAAACTCTGCCCCTGCCTTACCAACCAAGTTTCTGGAACATTCTAAATCCCCTATTATCATTCCAACAATTTTTATAGTGTCCTCCTCAGTAATAGATCCCACTGCAAGAAAGCAGAGTTTTCTTCTTGACTACTAAAGTTTTTACATGTGACTACAGAAGTTCATTTACAGCCTCTAGATCATTCGCTATGCCTGCCACATATGCAGTTATCCCTTCCTGGAAGTCTGGAATCCCCGAGAGTAGTCTGTGAGGGCTGGATTTAACCTTTTCCATGGTCCCTTAAGATATTGTTATTTTTACATCATTTTGTGAAGTACAATGGCATCGAGGATGGTGAATTGTTTCCAAAAGCTTTTCTGTTTCCCCAGATTCATCAGAGAATCACTATCCACTGTACTGATAGCCTTTATGGAAAGTTTGTCCTAAGTAACAAGACTTAAAAGTTGAGTTTGCTCATTGATTTGTGGGCTGCATGGTGAATGTTGTGCTGGCAGGAATGGGAACATTAATCTTCCTGTGTTTATGAGTCTGTTAAAATCGTTGGGTGACCAGGTGCATTGTCAATGAGCAGTAAGATTTTGAAATAATTTTTTCCCGAGCTGTTATGTGTCAGTAATAAACACCAAATGTTCGGCACGCCATATTATACACAGATATGTCACACGGGCTTTGTTGTTACACACACAGATTACAGGGAGAGTAGATTTACTATAGTATAACCCTTAAAGGCCCCGAGACTTTCAGGATGGCAAATGAGCACCCGTGTACCTTAGGTACCAGCTCTATCTGTCCCAATGTGTCCCTTTGAAGTCAGGCAGGGATTTTTTTTTTTCTCCTCTCTAGCTATGAATATTTTGGGTGGCTTTTTTTTTTTTTTTTAGAAGCTTGTTTGAATTCAGCTAGACTTTCTGGACAGCTTCCGCATCTTCTGCATCCAGTGCTTGCTAGTTGACCTTGAACCCCCACGTATGGAGGCAGGCTCTTCAATTAAAGCACTAGCCAAGCTGTTGGCTTTGAACTCTTCTCTGCAGCCCCCCTCACAGAATTGAAGAGGTTAAAAGCTTGCTTGGGGGGTGGGGGTGGGGGTTGCAAATTCCACCACTGAACCACCGATGCCAAGGGCTTGCTTTGAATTAGATTTTGGCTGATGGGAATGTTTTAGCAGGTTTGATCTGCTAACAAACCACTAAGACGTTCTGCACATCAGTGTCGGGATAGTGTTTTGCTTTCGTATCATTCCTGTGTTCATTGGAACAGGACTTGAACTTCCTTTAAGAATGATAGTCACGACTTGGCTATTTGGTGAAAAAAGAGAAGCTTTTTAGCCTTTCTTGGCTTTTGACATGCGTTCCTAGTTTAGCTTAATAATCTCCAGCTTTGGATTTAAAATGAGGGACACTCAGCCCTTCCTTTTGCTTAAATACTTGGAAGTGACAGTAGAGGGAATCTACTTTTAATATTGTAGCTCAGAGAGCGAGTCCCATGGAGTGGGAGGGAGATGAAGGAACGGCTAGCTGATGGAGCCACAAGAACGCACACACATTTATTAAGCTTATGGTGTTTCAAAACAATTACAACAGCAAAGGTTACTGAACACAGATTACCATAACAAATGCAATAATCAAGACAAGTCTGATTATTATGCAATAGTCAAGACAAACATCTCAAGAATTACCAAGGCATCACACTAAGACATGAAGCAAGCACATGCTACATGTGTATGTAGTTTATGCCTGTATCAGCTGGGGGTACATCTAGCTGCAGTAGAAAACTCTTCACAATGACATAGGGGAAGGTTTGGTTTTTCTCACGTAAGTAGGCTCGAGGTAGGGAGTGACTGGAAACTCAACCACATCTCCACATTCAACTCTACATTCCATCTAATATTTCAGAGAGGTTGTCCCTAGGCACAACTAAAATGGCTATTCTGAAGTGGAGAGCAAGGAGCCAATACCAAGTATATCTGTTTCTCATTTGGAAAGCAGAGCACAAGTCTCAACATATTTCCAAACAGGGCCAGCTGGACAGGCTAGGTGACAGGGCTGTCCCCAATTATGTACTTAGCTTGCCTAGCCTCCATGCAGAATATGGGTGGGAATGAGTGCGAAACTAGCCTTCCAACAGCCTCTTCTACAAGTGATGGAGGGCCAAGGATATGAAAGGTACTTGTAGAGTATGTCTATACATACAGCCCCACCTTCTCCCTCATCCCTTGTCTAGTGACACCTGACCCGTACAGTGAAGTCAAATTCAAATGTTACTGCTTCTTTTAGCTTTCGGCTCAGAATTCTGCTAACTTTTTTTTTCTTTATTATTAACTTGTTTCCACTTACCATACAGATTGAGCCCTTACAATAGGAAAAAAAAATTGAAGTCTGAAGTGGTACAAAATCTGTATGTGTTCAAGTACCAACATGATGTCCCAAGTGGGAAAACCTCAGGTGACAGGTGGCAGTCAAAACGTAGGTGCAAGAAGATGTGGATAATTACAACACAAAACCACCTTCAGTCATGTGAGTGAGGGGGTGTATGAAAAAAAATGAATTCTGTGTTTAGATTTGGGTCTCATTCCCCCCCAAAACCTCACTATGTAGACAAGTCCCAAATCTAGGAAGCAAAACAAAACAGCAAACAAAACTCTGAGACACTTTGGGTCTGAGCATGTCAGGCAAGGGACACTCAACCTGGGTTAAGATCAGGCGTTTGAATGTTGGACTCTGCAAGGTTTGCTGAACTGTGGGATTGTGTTATTTATTTTTGCATCCCAGTGGCATTGAGAGTGAGTCCTTAAGTGACAGAAAAGACAAAATCCAAAACCAAATGTTCCAAAATATTGCTACCATTGAGACCGTGTTTTTCTTAGTGTGCTCTGAGTCCCCAGGATAGCTGTCAGACATACCTGATGCACACTGCACTCAGTGACACAGAAACAGAAAGGCACATCTCCTTTTTAAAGAAGATAGTCTTGTATTATCTCGAATAGGTAGCAGATTTGAAATCTATCATAACCTGATGAATAATTATCACCAAGCTCAAGGAGAAGAGGCAGAAAGGTTTAACGTCCATGATGAAGCTGTGCTGTTGCTGTATTCTAACATGCACACAGTGGCCCCATCGACCCTTGTATCGACTTTAGGGTATTTGCAGTTACATCATCCTGGTTCGTTTCCCCTCGAGAATAAAGATGGAGTTGTGCTCACATCTTAAATATCCTATGGGAGGTTTGATTCTAAGGGAGGCCATTTTAACATCAATGGAGATTGCTCGGAAACAAACCATTGGAAGTGTCCAAACTAAGGGGTAACTAGATAATTAGTGTGAGTCAAGATACAAACAGTCTATGAACACATGTATTTGTGTAGTTCCCAGCTCTCCTCTAGGGAGGAAAATGAGCTCAGAAAATGTGTAGGTGCACATTACCACACACAAAGCTATAAAAATGAAATGACTTCACTGGAGAGATGGCGTTGAAATCATGTTTGAAAGAAGGAAAGAGTCTGGTTTTATCCGGGCAAAGGGGAGGCATTTTCAAGGCAAGCAAAAATCATTTAAAGAACCAAAGGCGTGGGGCCAGTCAGGTACGCCACCAAGGAGGTATGTCGCCAAGTCGGTGAGCAGGACAGAGCGGCGTGAGTAGGTGGCTATCTTTTCTTTTCTTTTTTAATTAGATATTTTATTTGTTTATATTTCAAATGTTATCCCCTTTCCTGGTTTCCCCTCTGTAGACCCTCTATCCCATCCCCCCTTACCCTGCTTCTGTGAGGGTGCTCCCCCATCCACCCACCCACTCCCACCTCACTGCCCTAGCATTCCTCTACACTGGGGCATCAAGCCTTCACAGCACCAAGGCCTCCCCTCCCATTGATGCCAGATAAGGCCTCTTCAGCTCCTTCAGTTCTTCCCCTAACTCCTCCACTGGGGTCCCTGTGCTCAGTCTGATGGAACATCCCCATCTGTATTGGTCAGGATCTGGCAGGGCCTCTCAGGAGGCAGCTGTATCAGGTTCCTGTTAGCAAGCACTTCTTGGCATCTGTAATAGTGTCTGGGTTTGGTGTCTGCATGTGGGATGGATCCCCAGGTAGGGAAGTCTCTGGATAGCCTTTCCTTCAGTCTCTGTTCCACTCTTCCCTGTATTTTCGTTAGACAGGAGCAATTCTGGCCTAAAATTGTGGAGATGGGTGGGTGCCTCCATCCCTCAACTTGGGGAGGGGGGCATGCCTAATCTCTGGCTATGGTCTCGACAGGTTCTCCCTCCCCTTTATGGGGTGCTTCAGCTAATGTCATCCCTGTGGGGTCCTGGGAGGCTCTTTCTTTTCTGGCATCTGGGACTTTCTGGTTACTGCCCCCCCCCCCCAGTTCACCATCCCCCATTGCTAAACAGTAGGTGGCTATTCTTACAGGAGTTTTTACATGTATTGCAAACAGTTGTGAGCATCCAGCAAAACTGCATCTGTCCTAACTGGGTATGAATAAAGAAGCTGCACCCCAGAGGCTGTTCATTTCCTTTTATCCCAAGAGGCCCTGGAAAATGGATGGCAGTCACCACCATCACAGGAGTCTCAGCAGGCTCCCGTCCTTTGCATCTGGCATCTTTTATGGTGAGATTAGGATCTTGAATGATAGGCTGCTTTGCTTTTGGAAATTAATTATTTCAGCTACACAGCTGTCATTAGGAAAAAAGATGTGAACTTTGTGTGTTTTTCCTGATTATTGCTCCAAAGTGTTCAGGCAGTAATCAATTTCATCTCAAATATGTATTACCTTACACAGATGGCCATTAATGGCCACTGTGGGAATTATATATTCAGAATGTGTTGAAACACCAGGAAATTCCCATGGTAATATGGAATGAAAAAAATCCTAAATGCTAATTTTACTCTCAAAAATTTCACCACGCCTAAAGTTATAAAGGTTTTGGGTTGATGACTCTGACATACTATGCATTCAGTTATCAAAGAAAAATTGTGAAATAATATTTACTTACCTACAAAAGCCTTCAATAATCTTACTTTTTCTTTAGATGTCTCTCAAGTATGCAGTCTTTTTTTTTTTTAAAGGGGAGATAAATGTAAAATTTCTACCCCAGTGAATATAAAAACTTTCATATAGAATATTTAAGAACTTCAAGTATATGCCAGTACCACATATTAAGACGGATAGAGAAACTGTGTTTTTCCTGTCAGTGCATATAGAATTTACTAAGTAACAGGCCTTCAAAGTGACCTATATTTTCATATTAGCAAGTAGGTCATCAGTATTTGGACTGTTATGTTTTAAATGGGGAAAATAGAATAGTCAATTCATGCTTCTGAGTGTAAAACGGTCTGCTCGGCAGCAGTTTCTCTAAAGATAAAAATACAGTATTGATATGCAGAATTTTACCCCTGGAGTAAGTATACACATTACCAAGCAAGACACAATAACCCTGGTAAGACTATGTCTAGGAGGGTGAGGTGTTACTAACACCTAACATTTCCTAAGGAGAAGAAGGTTCTAGACACCAGGAGGTCGGACATACTATCTGGAGTCAAAGAGAGGAACAGCTGAGCTCAGACTGTAGGAGCCAGAGGAACCAGGTGGGAAGGGGTCTGATGCAAACACCGGGTCTTTAAACAAACATTTGCCTCCCACACAGCCTTTACTCTTCTCATAGAATGTGTTTCAGCCCCCCAGTTCTGAGCCATCCTGACAGGGTTACCTGATTCCCTCTTTCCACACGCAGCTCCCAGTTTCATATTTAGAGATTAACTGCTTAACACAGGTACACTTGTTTGTTCATTCGTTCCTTCTTGGCATTCAGGACACTGAGGTAGGAGGACCACAGTGAATTGGAAACTAGGTGGGGCCAATGTCCTGAGTTTGAGAGTGATAGCCTATCTCTAAGAGAAAAGGAAAAAAAGTATAGCTGGAAACTTTCTTCTTAAACTCTGCCTTGCTTTGCCTTCAGTGAGGGTAATTCACCTCAGCAGGCATTAGAATCCTTAGGGGTTCAGTGACACACCATGGGGCTCCACACACAGAACTAATTTCTCATTTGACCAGAGCTCACTGGAAGCCTGGGATCTCATTTGACCAGAGTTCACTGGAAGCCTGGGACTATGCAGTTTCCTGTAGAATTGCTGCTCTGAGGCCCTCACTCTAAGAACTGTTGGTCTGGAGCCAGATTGTCAACCCACTTTTCTAATAATAATAATAATAATAATAATAATAATAATAATAATAATAATAATAATAATAAATAGTAAATAGTTCAGGCTCGGAGGGTCACAATTCCGTGAAGGAACTGAATTCTACCATTAGAACGTAAAAACAGCTAAAGGCAGTATGTAACCAGACGGAGGTAGCTTTGCTCCAGTAAAGAAAGCTAGAGGGTGAATGTGGCCATCAGGCTCGCATGAGCAGACCTGAGACTGCAGAATGCCTGTAGTTGCTCCGCCCCTGCACCTGCCTCCTTCTTGATAGAATACTCTATCCTTGTTTAATATCTACCTTCTCCTTGGCCTGGCTTCTGGTCTTCCATTCCCAGGTCTTCCCTACCCCCCCCCCCTTTCAGGGGAGCAATCCTACACTTCAGGAAAAACTTCTTAACTATAATAACATAGAGTTACCATCAGAGTAACATTCCTTCACATTGTAAGAATGCAATGTTTGGGGGCTGAGGAGATGGCCCCGTTGACAAAGTGTTTGCTGAGCTAGCATGAGGATCTGAGCTGGATCTCCACGATCCACCTAACATGGGAAATAGCCAGAGGCTGCCTGCCTGTCACCACGTGGCATGGGTGGTGGGTGCCACCACAGTGGCACAGATGACAGTTAAGATACCACTGTTCTTCAGTCTTGAACTTTAGTGATCCTGGGACCGGCTGTGCCTGGGACTCTCTGATCCGTACCAAAATTGGTTTTCAAAGCCAGCCAGGCTCTTCTGTGGTCTGCACTGTACAAGCACTGGCCTCTGAGCCTTTTTTTTTTTCTCAGCATCCTTTAGCAGACCACATTGTGGTTTCATTTACAAAAGAGCTCCTACCTCTTCCCTTTTAGTTCAAGCTGGGCTATGGCGTTAAAACTGAGGACATTAATTCACAGGAATGCTTGCTGGATGCTTCTGGAGAGAGCATGCAACTGGGTCATTCTTCTAAGGCCAAGAAAAAGGCTTTGACTTGATGTTTTCTTCTGAACCACAGAAATCCCATTTGAACTCATAAACCCAAGGACTTGGCAAGCAAGGCCAGAACTTCACACACCCAGCTGAAAAAGAATCAGGCTCTGAGAAGTGATTTGGGTGTGTCTCGCAAAAACAGCGCATCTATCTATCCTAGCTGAGTCAGACGCCAGCCATGCCCAGAGTGGAAAGTCCACCAAGGAGAGCTGGTAAGGAGGGAGCACTCCCACCAGCAACGGGGAGCACATGATCAGAAATGGCAGGAAATCATGGGTATTCTAAGATCACAAGCTGAAGGGAAATCATGAAAATTGTTATGTCCATTTTTAAGGCACATACTATAAAGAGTATGGACTGCCTCACTTACTAAATGGAGAAGTACCCAGTAAGCCCACTCTTATCCCAAATGCTGGTCTTATGATTATACAACTGCACACTTTATTATGCTTCTTTTTTTTTGTTTCCAATATTTTTATATATTGTTTTCTTTTTCAACCGACCTGGCAGCCTCACATACAGACTCTCACCATGAGACTGGAATTAAGACAGAACTTTGTTTTCAATCTCTGTTCTGCCAGCTGACAACATGGATATATCCTATAGCTAGTAACTTAAGCTACCTGGGAATCTTACTTTCACAACAGCAAGAAGAGAGTAAAATTACTGATTTGATAGTATTCTTCTGGGGATGAAATTAGATAGAGCATCCCAAACTTTTTTGTGTAGTATAGGAGGAAAAACAATCTTGAGTAGTTTTTAACCAATATGACTATGGGTAGTTTGAATAGGTATGCCCCCCATCCCCCATAGATTCATGAGTTTGAATGCTTGGCCATAGGGGTGGCACTATTAGGAGGTGTGGCTTCATTGGAGGAGGTGTGGCCTCCAGAAAAGTGTAGGTGGGCTTTGAGGTCTGCTATGCTCAGGCTCCACCCAGTGTGGACTCTAGCCTCCTCCCGGCTGTCTTTGGATCAATCTGTAGAACTTTCGGGTCCTCCAGCACCATGTCTGCCTGCATGATGCCATGCTTCCCACCATGAGGATAATGGATGGACTAAAGCTTTGAAACTGTAAGCCAGCCCCAAATTAAATGGTTTCTTTTTATAAGAGTTGCCTTGGTCATGGTGTTTCTTCACAGCAATAAATCCTTCACTAAGACAAAGACACATCTCCCAATGACATACTTGTTCATACTATTAAAACTGATCTGCACTGTGAAAGTACAAAAAAGATGAAATGAAGGCCCACCATTGTTCTGACCATCCTAACGGACCACCTTATAGAGTTACTTTAGAGACCCCCGAACTAAATACTCAGGGTATCTGGGAGGTGACGTTAGTGGTAATGTTGCCTGACTCGAAAGTGTGAAGCCTGGAGTTTGATTCCTGACACTGAGAAAAAAAACCAAACAAACCAATCAGGGGAAGAGTAGAAGACATGAAGCTCAGTCACTGTGCAGAAAAGGGCGGGACTGACTTGCAGATGAGCTGACAAGCTGCAGATGTTCTCAAGCAAAGAATAAACCAGGAAACTACCAGTATTCTCAACCGCACAGTCCCTGGTACACCATGTAAACGTTCACCCAGCTTTTAGTACAAACGAGAAGTGGCATTTGCAGCTACTAAGAATAGATGTGGTAGTTTTATCTGAGGAGGCATTCCACTGTGATTCCGAAGTCTCCCTGAACCTGGCAGCCATCGGCACTCAAGAAAAGTCCTGTTTTCTATTAAGTTCAGAATGCCTCTAGGAAACTCTTAAGTTGCTTCTTGCCACATGCCGCAAGGGACACAAGGCTATTGGACTCAGTCACATGGATGTCACGGTTGGTCTGCATTGCACCACACGGAGGCAATCTATAAACATCCTCAAAATATCAACTAGATGTTGAGGGAAAATTAGGGAGATAAAGGGGAAAATAAAAAAAGATTATGACTTCAATATACTATATTAATACCTTGTCTCAGTGTCCAGGGCTCTAGCCCTGTTTAGAGTTACACCTTGTGTGTGTGTGTGTGTGTGTGTGTGTGTGTGTGTGTGTGTCAGTGTGCTGTTCCTTTCCAAAGGAACTAAAAGGAAAGCAGAGGTTTTTGATCAGTTCCCATTACTATGCTTTAGAGCCTGTTATACATCAGAGTTCAACATATCTGTTGTTGAGTTTTTTCAAGCATCTTTCTCCTCCTTTTATATATAAGTAACATGGGAAGAGCATTTAAAGGAGTGAATGTGCCTAAATTTCTAAAGAATGAATGACATACAAATTACCTCCTCTTTTTCTAACATACTCGTAAATTGATCCTTTGTGGCGCCATCTTGGATACCCAGATGAGCACACACAAAACTCGAGCTGGGGGCAGGCTCTCATTAGGAAAACACCTATGAGGCTCTAGTTTCTCAATAATTTACTTGACTGAATAATTCATTTATTCATCAGATATTTACTGAGTGATTAACACAGGCCAGACAGTCAAACACCGGGGACAGAGTGAGGAATGTGATGAACACAGTCACTGCTTGCAGCAGGCCTCAGTCTAGCGGGAGATTTATGTTAATCACAAAAGGCAGAATGGGTGAGATGATACCGAAGTTACAGCATTCTGACTTTACTCCTTTGCTCATAAAGGACCCTCTGGCTCATAATCTGTTTTTGAAAATATGTTGACAGATGGAAAAAAAATGCTCACTTTGAAAAACATATTTTCCAACTGAAAACTTGAAACAAAAGATAAAACTTTTGTCACCAGGGAAATAC
Organism: Mus pahari; assembly: GCF_900095145.1. Lineage (NCBI taxonomy): Eukaryota > Metazoa > Chordata > Mammalia > Rodentia > Muridae > Mus > Mus pahari. The sequence continues at coordinate 58,710,142 of NC_034602.1, forward strand.
TTTGTCTCTCATGCTCAGTCTGCACATACACTGCATTTTGCATGGCTTTCTCTAACTCTTGAGTACACGACCTGCCTTTGCATAGGCAGGCATCTGCATAGAGCAGCAGTGCTAAAGACATAACTTTTTCCTATTGAAGCAAATGAATATAAATATTTAAAAAAAAAAAAAAAACCAAACCTGTAGCTACTATGAAAACACACAAATTTCGACTGATGATTTAACTTAATTATGTGAAGGGCTAAACCAGAGGCCTGTGTTCTGTTAATTTCAAAGGAATATAGCAGCATCATATGAGGAGGAGGCAGAAATAATATACATGTCTTAGAAATGTTAGAATAAAATTAAAAAGGGCAGATTACAGTAAGCAGGCGAGAAAACTTCATAGAGACAATCACCATGGGACCTTCAAAACCTTCTGATTATCGTTACTTAAAATCCTTTCTGAGCACATATAATTAAGTGGATCAAAAACTTAAGTTTTTAAAAATAGTCTGGTTTTGTTGTTTTTTTTTTTTTTTCAAAGCAGAGAGCACACCTGAAGTGGCTTCTCCCTGAGGTGAAGTGTTGAGTCTGAATATAGTGCCTGTCCTCCCAAGGAAGGAGGCGAAGGGCAACAAAACAGGGCGAGTTTGTTGTCTGCAAAATGAGACAACTGTAAATTCTCTCAGGTGGTGACAAAGAGAAGATGAGGTGCTTCGGACCACAAAGTGGGTCAAGGCAGCAGGAGGACCTGTCAGGACGCCAGCCCCTCCACGTCTTAATCCTCTCTACTTTCTAACGGCTGAGAAACTTGGCCTTTCCTAGTAAGAAACGTTACCGTTCATCTCACACTCAGTAACAAAGTACTAGTAATCTACTCTAGAAACAACTCAGAGTGAGAAGTTTGTATTATTCTGAAGAGTCTATGATAGGAATGCAAACGCTAGCACCCAAACACCATAAACGCTGAATCCCAAATCTTCTCTAGCAATAACTGTCTACAGAGAGGACAGTATCTGGGAGATTTTTTTCTTTCTTTCTTTCTTTCTTTTTTTTTTTTTTTTTTTTTTTTTTGGTTTTCTGAGACAGGGTCTCTCTGTATAACTCAGAAATCTGCCTGCCTCTGCCTCCTAAGTGCTGGGATTAAAGGCATGCGCCATCGCCGCCCAGCATCTAGGACATTTTTAAACCACCCACATTCTATTCCCTGTGGCATGGCCCTGGAGAGTAAGTGAAACCAGTTAATTCTAAGACATGGATGTCTCGGAAGAAAAGGAGCAGTGTCACAGTAAAGGATGAATGGCAGTATTCTCTTGGATGTGGCCTTTTTGGATCAATCTATCATCTATCTATCTATCTATCTATCCATCCATCCATCCATCCATGCAGCCACCCTTTGAGAAAGGGTCTCACTATGTGGCATCAGTGAGCCTGGAACTATCTATGTAGAGTAGGTTGGCTCCAAACAGCCGTCTCCCTTCTTCTGCCTCCTGAGTGCTGGGATTAAAGGCATGTGTCACCACGCCTGGCCACATAGTTTCAAGCTTATGTAGGAGTTATAACTCCCAAAGGAAGAGCGGGGTTTAACTCAAATTTAAAAACCAAGTCTCTAGTTTGGACAAATAGTGGAGGGATATGAGAGTTTATAACCGCAAGTTTAATTATACTATAAAAATTTCACTTACTCTGTCATATATTAAAAATATTGTTTTTTAGCAGAAGCTCTCCAAATCTCTCCACTTTTAGAATGTTTTCGATGTAATGTGATTACTGTGTCTACGGCATCATGTATCACTCACTCGAATATACTTAGCAGCATCTTGCATGACAGTGATGCTCTGATGCTTTTAAAAAACACAGTCCTAAAACATCCACACACAGATGTAACATAATACAGTCTTCATATTGCACTCAGTGGTGCCCAGAGTCCTGGGAGGCTCCTCATGGACCACCATGAGGCACTTTGGAGGCAGAGGAGGAGTCGAAGAGGCTCCTCTCTACCGTTCACGCTAACTGGAGCAGCTTAGCTTTCATCAATCGCGCATATGACTTACCAATGTTTTGTTTGGGAAATGGACTCTGCTCTAAAAAGAAAAAGAAAAAGCGAAAAACCACTCTCAGGGTTTAGAAATGAGCCGTCTTCCACATCCAATCCAATAGTACTTGTCTACATGAGAATGGGTTCCAAAATCATAAAGAACAGATTGCACAGTCAGGGTGCCTCAGACAAAGGCAATACAGATGAGCTCGGAGGCCATGACAGCTAAATTTACAGCCAGGTGAAACACCTCCGGAACTGGTGGTCTCTTAGGTGTCTTCGCTGGGCTGTTTGCAAGGACAGTAACTACGGCTTCTGAATGCCAACTTGGCTGATTTTAACAGAGGGGAACCTCAGACCAGCAGCAGAGCCATCCTGCTCAGTCTCTCTCTCTCTCTCTCTCTCTCTCTCTCTCTCTCTCTCTCTCTCTCTCTCTCTCACACACACACACATACTGAGAAAAGAAGCTCATGAAGACAGACA
>NC_034602.1:58712751-58719643 GCF_900095145.1 Mus pahari
AACAAATGTAAACTACTCACTGCCTCTCTCTCTCTCTGTCTCTCTCTCTCTCTCTCTCTCACACACACACACACACACACACACACACAGACACACACAGAGACACACACACAGAGACACACACACCCCTGGCATCCTCAAAGGATTCTGCCTAGTCCCCAAAACACTACTGCTCTCTAACTGGCAAAATACTTTTTTGCAGAGCTATTTCCAAAGCTTCCTTCAGACTGTCCTCCAAGTTCCTCACTTAGGGAATCTGGGCAGACCACAGTGGTGTCTAAAGGCCTCAGGGAGTCCTTATTCACTTAGTAATCCTGTGATCTTGTACACCTTAATCATTGAGTGAATGTTAATAAAATGAATGCTGAGAGGAGAGCCCAATGCTTGGAATAGGAACGCACACAAAATGCTGTGCTTATTTGGAACAGGCATGCCGCGGAGCAGTTCTACAGTACAGATTTCACAACATGAGGGTTACCACGAATGTTAAAAATCAGTTAGCTTTAAATCCCCCTTTTCATTCCTATAAGAGACAGTCTTAAGGTTTCTGTATTTGTATACTATTTAAGGGGTGGAGGTGAGGGGGAGGCAAGTCCCGCCCCCCCCCAACTTAAATTTTAATGTAACTCATGATCGCCATCTGCTGGAGAATTGTGGAATGTGTATCCCAGTTAAAAGTTTTTAATCATAGATGTGTATCATCTAGATATCTTCTTTGTAAATAATATGTAAGCATAAGGGACATATAATATTCCTTAAGTTATGTAAGAAACAAGCTACCATACCTAAACTTATTACAGTGTTTTATGGAGACAGGAGCATACTTTGAGTTACATGTAGCATTTACATGTGTCTGAGAAAAACCACCTGCAGCTGGAATAAGATGTTCCCTAGTGTTCCATGAAGGGGAGGGTGTGGGGTGCGTGTGGGTGTGGGTGAAGGGGAATTAGTCCTCAGAGGTCTTAGTCCTATTTGCCTTCCAACATGGGAAGTACCTAGTTTCCTAACAGAGAGGAGAAACATGCCAGCTTTACTACCTGCAGGCAAAGATCCAGAGAGCTGCACCTCAGAGGCTCCTTCTATCCCACACTGCATGCAGGGAAGACACTGAGGGAATCAGGTAACTAGGCAGAGACTGACTGGCAGGTTTAAGCTACAGTGAAGGCCCTCAGATACATCAGAGCACAGGGGTCTGGTAATTCTTTTTTGAACTCTGTGACCTTGGTCTAGTGTCTTAGCCTCTCTGTCACCTGGGTATCCTCATTTGTAAATAGGGGTAATTAGTTCCTCAAAAGGACTAAACATGTCAATAGATGAAAGTGATACTGTACCGCTAGGCACACAGTAAGGACTACACAAAGTGTTGGTTGTCGTTAATTAAGGAGACAAGAATTCTTACTCCAAATGCAGCATCAGTCACAGGCTATCTACCACTGTCAGCTCGAACGGGCTTTTTTTTTTCTTTCTTTTTTTTTTTTTTTTGTTTAACTGTAAAACGAAGGCATTTGACAGAAATCGTAAAGGAACACAGTAAGCAGTTACAGCCCAAATGAGTGCAGGAGAAAGGCCGCTGACGGTTGTATTACAGCTTATTACAAATCCATAAAGCTATATCATTTCATATTACATAAACATAGTAATTACACATAACAAACACATCAGGTCTGTGTCTGCATATGTATGTGCCTGTGTGAGCACACTTGCCTCTGTGCAGATGTCCCCATGTGCTTAAGTAAGTGGCTGCCTGTAAGTCTACCTGACCCAAGTTTTCAGTGATGCAGAAGCTATGGGATACCCTGGCAGGGAGACTACTTGTATTCAGAACCTACTCATGATGCAAAACAGCGAAGATATACACACAATAACAGCTAGTCCTTGGGCCCTTTCAGAAAGATTTTAGACCATATTAAGATTTATGAATTATTGATCTTAAGACTCGATCATAAGGCTTGTCATCATATAGATGAACGCAGGTAGATAGGAAAATTGAAATTGGGCTCTTTGGGTTGGCAGCTTCTTGTTCCCAGAAAGCACTGTGAGAAGAACTTGAAAACATGGGAGCTAGTAAGGGAAAGGAGGGACCTGGGAACCCTGTAACATACCCGAGCCAGCATCCATTGAGAACTTCAACCTTAGGCCCCTCCCATCCTGAAGGCATTAATCTGTTAAATAAACTAGTAAAGACCTTTCTCTATAGGTCTGCCTTCTGTCTTTCCTGGTCCATGCCACGAAAGGAACTTGGCGAGCCCCTAGACAACTACTCCTTTACATATTCTGGTTTTGGACTTTACTGATCCCCAAGCAAAGAATGGACATTTGCGGAAATGCACCATCTGAAGGCGACAATGCTCCACGCACCTTTTCGATCAGCTCGTAGCTCTCCTCCAGCTTCAGCAGCCTGTTCTGTACCGACGTGGATGCGCGGTGGTAGACGGCCCGCCACTCCTCAAAGTCGCTCTCAGAAATCTCAGCCACAGCAAAACACAAAGTCCTCAGCCCTGTAAATGCCAGCGCACCCAGTAGATTTAGTTGCCAGCCCGATGCTCCCATTATTTTAACAAGACTCAATTTTGAGTAGTCTCACTGAGTTTCAAACAATTTGCTGAGGCGTCCATCTAGCTGTGACAAAACCTCAGTATCAGATGTCTAGAGTGCTCTCCCAGCTTTTGAATTTTGTACCTTCCTGATGATTCCCAGTCCCTCAAACCCTTCATCTACATGTAGGGGAACTTCTAAAAGCTCCATCTTAGCAAGCTGGTTGAGTTTGAAATCTCCCAGCTGTTCCCCATGATGGAAGTCCCAAACCTGGAGTGTGGCTCACACCCTGCAGCCATCTCACCATCCTCCTGGGCCATCCACTTCCTGTGACAGACACGGGTTCCCTGCACAGTACCTCCCTTTGCCCAGCACCCCTTCACTGGCTGCAAGACAGCTCGGCCTCCTGAGAAGGGGGCAGAGAAGAGCAGAGCTACTGACTACTGGATCGCTCTGCTGAACTTAATCTGAGGCACTGCATTACAGCACAGGCTTCTTTCCCTCCTTTGGAAACTGGTTGGAAGCTTACTGGCAATGGAGCAGAAATAACCTTCAGGCTGAGGTCAGAAAGAATGGTATAGAGATGGGGGGGGGGTGTCAAGCCAATTGAAATGGAGGAACTAGAACCTGTGTAATACTGTTAACCAGTGTGGAGGTGTCCAGATTTTAAGACCTCCTCCCCAAACCTGCATGGCCTGTATGTTGGGCAGCACAAACCTGGCATATGGGGTGTACTGGCTAGTTTTGTGTCAATGTGTCAACTTGACACAGCTGGAGTTATCATAGAGAAAGGAGCTTTAGTTGAGGAAATGTCTACATGAGATCCAGCTGTAAAGTATTTTCTCAATTAGTGATCAAGGGGGAAAGGCCCCTTGTGGGTGGCAACATCCCTGGGCTGGTAGTCTTGGGTTCTATAAGAGAACAAGCTGAGCAAGCCAGGGGAAGCAAGCCAGTAAAGAACATCCCTCCATGGCTTCTGCATCAGCTCCTGCTTTCTGACCTGCTTGAGTTCTAGTCCTGTATCCTTTGGTGATGAACAGCAGTATGGAAAAGCCGAATAAACCCTTTAAACTTGCTTCTTGGTCATGATGTTGTGCAAGAATAGAAACCCTGACTAAGACATGGGGCCAGGGGGTTGTAGACCTCTGAACTCTTGCATTCTTGGGAACTTGGAGAACATCATGACCTTATATTCAGAAGGATCTGTCTGTCTATTATCTATCTATCTATCCTAATCTATCTCCCTATCTATCTACCCCCTATCTATCTATCTATCTATCTATCTATCTATCTATCTATCTATCTATCTATCTACCTATCTATCTATGTCTTTAGAAAATATTCCTATCCTTTCAAGCCTTGATTATGGGGAAACAAGGACTTGGGCAGGGCCATGCAACAGGAGTGAAACTGGAGACTAGTGATTAGAATACTGCAATCAAGTACTGTGGTAAGATTCTACACATTCTGCAAGTAATGGGCTGGGAAGTTTAATGACCCCCACTCCCACTCATACTAACCAGATCGGCTCCCTAGACCCTGTAGTGCTTGTCTAGTACATCATCATTCATTTCAGGAGGCCAGCTACAGGGATGATGTTATTTACCACAGACTCCAAGGCCTTAGACAGACACTGGCATGTGGTGGGCTTAATAATAATAATAATAATAATAATAATAATAATAACAATAAAAAGGTTAATTTATAATATCATAACTTTTTATGTAATCATATGTGTAGCCATTTCTTTCTTGTTATACAGATGACAAAAGCTCAGTATTTTTATTTCCCTTAGCAAATTCCATGAGACGCAAGGTAAAGCATTTAGGTGATTTCCATTCTAAAAAGTGGCCCAGATTTAAAGGCCTGACTCCTTCCAATGGGTACAAGGTCTCTTTTCTCTCAGCATTGTAAGTTTTTGTTTGTTTGTTTTGTTTTATTTGTTTTAAGAAAAAAAATGTGTGAATGTCCAAGCATAGGAGTATCTAAATTATCCTCAATAACCAATGGAGTAAAACTGTCAATAGCCCTGCAAAATAGCAAAGGCCTATGATTTCTCTGTGTTTCAATCCTGTTCTGTTTCCATATCATGCTCACCTTCCGTAGCAAACTGTTCCAAGTGTTTTAGGGTGATTTCTTTGTACTTTGAAGTCTCGGCAAGTCGTTCATAAATTACTGTGTCCTGGAAAGTAAGCAGAAGGTTTGGTGGATTAATTAAGCATCCCGAATTTAATAAGACTGAGATCAGCAACATTACTGGTTGCTGTGCAAACATCTCCCAGTGTTTCCTTTTAAGCACAGAATATTTCTGTCTATGACTAACAATGACTCCCCAAAGACAGGAAGGAAGACGGCTGGCCCTGTGGGTTTTGCATCCATGGAATCAATCAACCACAGACAGAAAATGCAGTTAGGCCTGTACAGTTGGGTCTGCAGAGACTATCACAGTTTTTCTTGTGATAATTCCACCGGCAGTATGGAGTACTTTTCACATGTTTATATTTCAGTAAGAATTCCAAGTCATCTAGAATTGGCTGAAAAAAACAAGAGAAGGAACTGGGCCTGGTGGCCGACATTTATAGTGGAGGCGGGAGGATGGCTGTGTAACGTACAGACAGAGCACCGAAGGTTTTGTAGAATTCTGTGAATCCTATTTAGGGGAGAAGGGTCTAGAACTCAGGGGATGTTGGGAAATGCCTGCCTGACAAAGAGTCTGTCCTATGCAGATCCTCCTTGAGCTGGAGCCTCAGCGGCTACAGAGTGAGCATAAAATTTACCCAGCTTTAGAACCTTCCAGGGATGAGAGCACCTTTGGAGGTCTGTGCTATCAGACGGACGAACTTGAGGCATCCGTGGACCACCAAATGTCCTGAGATGTCCCGTGGGGACGGACCGAGGACCTACAATCCCTGAACTGCCTGAAACCGCTAAGGATTCTGACTGTCTCTAGCTTTAAGACTTGGCTGGCTTCATTTGTAAAATAAAATTCCTGGATTGAAAACAATATTATTTCTTTGATATTTCCACACGGTGTGTTTTGATCCTATTCCTCCACCCCGACCCACGTTAAAGTCCCTTCGGCTTTCGTTTCATGCACTGTTTCTCTTTCTCTGCTCCTTCTGCCTTTACAAATCGCCTATTGTTCCTTTTCGTTACTCGCTGGCTTTGGTTTAACGTCTCAAAGAGCTTCAGTATTCAGCCTTCATGACTTTTTATGAGACCAGGAAAAAATAAATCATTTACCTGCAATTACTCTCTCAGTGGTAGTACCCACTGTGGGGTTTCTAGTCTTGGGGTTGAGATTTTGAAGCTGACTAGTGGAGTATGATTTAGAGCCCTTGAGAGAAACTCAACCAAGTGACCTCAGAGCAGATGGAATATCCCAAGGCCCAATTATGAATTTCTTTTCATTTTTCAGTGGTGGGATAGGAAGGAAAACAGAGAAGGGAATGACAGTTTGCAATCATGGCTCCTTCCTGGGAGGGAAAGGAGGAACTTTGGAGTGTTTTTTTTTTTTTTTTTTTTTTTTTTCTCTCTCTCTCTCTCTCTCTCTCTCTCTCTCTCTCTCTCTCTCTCTCTCTCTCTCTCTCTCTCTCTTCATGTTCATGAAAATTTCCACAAGATTAACAGAGGCCATTTTCAGAGGAAGAAAATATCTTTCAAACCTTGAAAAACCAGAAGTGGTGGTAGGAGGAGGGAGGTTAGGTTCTGCAGTAAATCTAAACATACTGGTGCTTAAGAGGGTCAATTAATTGTCTACATTCTTTGTGGTATTGAGGAGGCGAAGGGAGGAAACGTGGCCTTCTGTAGTAAAATGTGCTTTCAAATGACAGTCACAAGTGGTTGGCCATGCTTGTCTGTGAAAAAAAAAATTAAAGAGATACATTTGGGGACACAAAGCCCTCCTTTATTTAGAGGGCTACATCAAGAGTCTGCCACATTTTCAGGAATGAAAAAGAATTCTTTTGTAGATACTAGAAGAGGGACCTGCCTTCAGGTTGGACTCTGAATTTATGGACAGAGCCTTAGAAGTCTGGTTATCTTGTACCCTGACCTTCAGGAAGGAAAGGTAGAAACCCACAGTGACTGGATATTCTTGGGGGTAGAATGGTAAAGCCGAATGCCTGCTACTGTGGGCGAGACCAGGGCTTTGAGGAAAGTGAAACCCGTGGTTAATCGTTTCTTTTTGGTGGACCTTTTTGTTTTCTTCTTGCTTTTTATTTTCCCCTCTTTTCTTCTTCTCTCTCTCTCTCTTTTAAAAAGATTTATTTATTTATTATATGTAAGTACACTGTAGCTGTCTTCAGACACTCCAGAAGAGGGAGTCAGATCTTGTTACGGATGGTTATGAGCCACC
>NC_034602.1:58719718-58769442 GCF_900095145.1 Mus pahari
TTGTTACGGATGGTTATGAGCCACCATGTAGTTGCTGGGACTTGAACTCTGGACCTTTGGAAGAGCAGTCGGGTGCTCTTACCCACTGAGCCATCTCACCAGCCCTCCTCTCTCTCTTTTTTATTGGATATTTTATTTTTTATCTTTTTATTTCATTTTTTAGTTTTTTGGAGACAGGGTTTCATGTAGTTCAGGCAGGCTTTAATTTATTATGCAGCTGAGGAAAATCTTGAGCTCTGAGTCTCCTGTTTTTACCTCCCAAGCACTGAGATCCTAGGCCTGAGGTACAACACCTCTGGCTCTTACTGTGATTTTGATGCAAATTTAAAGTCAGATCTAGATTTAAGAATGTATTTTTATACGTGTGTGTGTGTGTGTGTGTGTGTGTGTGTGTGTGTGTGTGTGCAGGTATGCACACATATGCATGTGGAGGCTACTGGTCAATCTCCAGTGCCAGTCTTCAGAAGATTCAATCTTACTTTTGTGAGACAGAGTCTCTCACTGGGTTGTGGGGCTTGCAGGTTGGCTACGCCAACTATTTAGCAAGCCTCAGAGACCCTCCTGTCTCCACCTCTCCTATGATTGCAAGCTCATGCTATTCAGTTGTTACGTTTACATGGGCTTGGAGGATTAAACTTTAGGCCTTCATGCTTGCAGGTCAAACGTTTTACCCATTATTTCCCCAGCCTCACCTAAAATATATTTTTAAAAAGACTATTTGCATTTAGTTCTTAGTGTAGGGTTGAGGTCTAAGGAATGCTGGTGGTGGAAGAAATAGTCTTCCTGAGGGAAGAACACACCAAAAGGCCAGCCCTAAAAACATACTGTAGTGGTTTGAATAAGAATGGCCCCCATAGGCACATATATTTGAATGCTTAGTCACCAGGGAGTAGAACTGTTTGAAAGGATTAGAAGGATTAGGAGGTGTGGCCTTGCTGGAGAAAGTGTGTCACTGGGAGTGAGTTTTTCTGCCTAAGGATCAGCGTGTAGCTCTCAGTTGTGGTTCTAGTGCCTGCCTGCATGTTTGCTCCCACCAAGGAGCATGCAACATCTGCAACTGTAAGCAAGCCCCCAACTAAATGCTTTCTGAGATGTGCTTTAGTCATGGTATCTTTTCACAGCAATAGAACAGTGACTAAGTCCATTTAAGTAACATGCTCCCTACCCAGGAGTATATAACCTCTGCAACTGTAAGCAAGCCCCCAACTAAATGCTTTCTAAGAGCTGCCTTGGTCACGGTGTCTCTTCACAGCATACTTCATTTAAGATTCCTTTAGGATCAAGTGTGTCCGTCAAGTTTCTCAAGTCTTTCGTGGTTTAGAGTAAAATTCATGAATGAACTAAAGTTTTATTTGAGTGAGTGGTATTTTTTAATAATTGGCTATTATTGTAGATATAAACTGTAAACTATATATGCTTCTATTTTTAAATTTAAAAATAAGCAAAACAAGGTTATCTTCCTTATAGAGACTCTTAAGTCACTATGTCTTTATACTGTATTTTACATGGGATTTTTCAGTACTGTTTTCTAATTTACTAACTTTATTTTCCCCTCAACTGTGTCTAGAATTCACTCCATTAAAAAATAACAGTTGCTTACGATTTTGAATTCATCTTGCATGTGCATTAGATATCCTCTCCAATTTCTTTTTGAATGAAAATGGTTTGAACTTCTTTTATTTGCCATGCTGAGCTTCCAAACATCCTGAGGTAGAGCAGTTTACACAGATGGTCTAATCCAGAGTGAAACCATGCCTCTCCGGTTATGGTGTTCACTGGCTCCTCTGGTGTGAGATTCCCACATATACCTGGAGCTCTGGAGTTTCCTGAATGCATGCCAGCCTCACGGATTTCCAGCCTGAGCAGGGGTTGGCATGAGCTTTCCTCAGCCTCTCTGCATGAATAGAAAGCTCAGCCCTTTAGTCTTATCCTCAGAGTAGAGGAGCTGGCTTGCACCTGAGTTCTCAAATTAGACTTCAGGCCAGCTCAGTGGGAGAGAAATCATGCCTGGTATTAGAAACCTAGCCAACTCTCTGGCACTAGTAGTGCTATGGATCCTAGAAGAGAACCCACTACAGTTCCTAACTACATTCTAAAACTCGGCCTTATACGAACAGCTAAGTGTAGCTCTCGCCTCACATTAGAGAAGCGTCCCTTTGTAGCAAACAGACCCCTTGACATTAAACTACAACTGGTCATAATGCAGAAATCAACACATCATGGGGAGTCCAGCCCTAGTAGATATATTTACAACACAACACCTGTAACTAGGGCTCAGGGAATATCATGGAAGAGGCGGGTAAAAAGATTATAGCAGCCAGAGGACCAAGAAGTTTGTTGTGAGGCTGTGTCTCCTAGAAATGGCAGGAAAGCTAAACATGGAAGGGTGAAATCTCATGGGGTCCCGCCTATAGACAAAGAACTACATGCAACCAAGGAAAGTGGAGAGAAGAGCTGGTCTTTTGCTGGGGCGGCTGTGTGAATGTATACCACGTGGTTCAGGCGCCCCTGGAGGCCAGAGGAGGAAAAGGCTCCTCTGGTGCTGCCTGGTTGCTAGGAACCAAACTCAATGCTCTCTGAAAGAGGAGCAAGTATGCTTAAAGCAGCTGAGTCGTTTTTCCAGATAAATTCACTCCAATTTCTTTTCCTGGGAAACCCAAGCTTCTGCACCTCATAGCCCTGGGCAGCCCCCAGCTCTCTATCTCGATAAGTTGGTGTTAGTCCACTCAGCAAGTCAAGTAGAAATCCCCAAATGATCCCCGATAATCCTTTCCCTCAGCACCTGCAAACATCAATTACCAAGTCCTAAATCTTCCTCCCTGGTCTTCCCTGTGCCTGTCTCCATCCATCCCTAGCAGCTCCTGCCTGAAAGAGTTGATAAGGCTCAACTGGAACCTCTGCTTGCCTCTGTTTGCAGCCCTCAAATCATCTTCCCCAATATCATGCTCTTGAGCGCAGGGACGGAGACAAACCCAACATAACCCATCACCCAAAGCCAAGTCATACAAACCCTTCTGCCTGGTCCACGTACAGCTATTCTACATCAAACTACAAACTATGGTTCTCAGACATTCCTTGCTGTTTTCGTGTTTAAGCCTTTTTTACTACTTAACCCTATTTCAGAGAGGGAAAAAAAAATACAACACGGAAGTTAATATGTGCAAACAATCTCTGTGATTAAAAATAAAAATCCATTTTTTTTTATAAGTTTACGATGCTTTAATTCTTCTAATAAAAGTTTAGCAGTAGAATGTTCAAACTTTTTTTTTTTAAGAAGGAAGGGTGTGATTTGGGTGTGGTAAATCAGACAGATGCCAACCATGAGAGTGGGAGCCTGGAAGATCTCTGCCACGTGACTGAGCACCACAGCCTAATCACCTTTTTATGTTCTTCCCTGGCTAGACTTAAGCTTTTGAGATGACTTAGGTCTTATATTCACATCTCTAAAAATCCAGCTCAAAGCCTGGTGATAAAACATTCAAGATGAATACTTGCTGGATGTCCTCATCAACGGGATCACAAAAACCAAAGAAACTGTATAACCAAATTCAGGAGACATCATGAAATAATTCTACCAAAGTGCTTGAAGAACCTGTGGCATTCAAAAACTGTGTTTCAAGGCTTTAAAACCAAGGAATTTAACTTTCTCAGGAATTTAAACAAAAGGGTTGGCTTTCTTAAGTTTAGTTTCCCAGTTTCCATGGGACAGAGCACAGTTATTTAAAATTGTGCCATTCCAAGCTGGAATGTGCAAAGGGCTTACTAGGCAAAGGGCACCTCAGGAGGAAAATCCTGACTGATCTTAGCAAAAAGAACTGCCCTGGTTGGTGGGCTTCTCATTTTTCCATGAGTGTAAACATGTTTTAAATAGGAAAATTCAGTTGGAATACACAATACTATCTCTGCCAATATAATCTACTCACATTCTGAAGCAAGCCAACAATCATCAATCCTGTAATATTTAAAGCAAGACAAACAAGCCATACCAAATGAGAAATTACAGCAATAATTGTGAGTCAACCCTCTCTCCATTTTTACGGTCTTTAGGCAAGTAGATTAAAATTGGAGTGTATCATTATATCCTAATACAATTTAAAAATATTTTCTGTATTTAGTCATCTGCTAACATAGCTAATATAACACAAACCTCAAATATCATGTATTAAAAATTGAATTACAAAAGTACCCCATGCCAGACTTTTTCAATGCATCGGATTTACCCAGAAGGGATTCCACATTTCACCAGCAGAGGCCGAACGCACTTACTATAAAACACCAACAAAAGTGGATGTCATCAGCTTCATGTAAAACATCTGTGTTGCATTTCCATCGCAGGATGCCTAACACGTACATTATAAGCCATCATAAATCAAAACCACAAAAGGCAAAAGGAAAAACTTACAGCTCCTTTGCAGTACAGCCGTAACTTCCCGGATGGAGTGCGAACCACCACTGACATCCTCTTCCTAGCGCTGAAATGAAAAAGAGAGTTTCCATAATGGGTCATCATCCTGCAGCTCCGCACAGACATGGTTTTCATGTGCTTTACACATCTTCATGCTTGCAGTGAAAACAAATCAATCTGACCAAATTATGAACCATATTCTTCCATATAGACAAATTATCTCCTGAGTGTACAACTGGGTGCCTTGGAAAGTTACATTTTACTTTTTTTTAAAAATCACCAGAGTATCATCCACTGTTCTAAAGGAATAAACAAATCAGTTCCCCAGATGCCTGTAAGAGTTAATACCCTCTAGAGGAGCCCTGTGCTTAATATGTTACATTTTAAATTTATTTGAGTTATTATCTTAGTAGATGAGTTATATGCATCATTTTAAAATTTAAAAACAAAAATGATAACTTTAAATAAATAATTACAGATGAAAGCAAATGCTATTACTTTAAGAAACAATATAAGCCTTCGTTACTGTTTTTAATGATTGTGGCAGTCTCCTTTTCGAGATGGGTACAGACCAAGACCCCAGCAGATGCCAAAGACTGGGGATGGTATCAGCCCAATAATACATTTTTCTTGTACATATATACCTATTAACAATGTTTAATTTGTTGGACACAGTAAGCATTTAACAACAGCTGCTAAGAGAACAAATACAATGATATACCTGAGTAAAAGGTATCAGAGACTTAGAAGTTGTTTGCTTCTAGAATTTTCCATCAAATATTTTTAGAGTATGGTTGCCTATGAAGAAGTGAAGCCTCAGACAGAGTGGAAATACTGTACTTTACCAATAAAGTAAATGTGTCTCTTATATATTTGTTAACTCAGTCCTTCTTGATTCATGGTCTTACTTAGTCCAGTTCTGATTTAATGGTCCCCGACTCATCACTTTAGTTCCTCTGGCAAGATATCTAAAGCTAGGAACTCTCTTCTGAGATCCATCAGAGTCAAATGGCCATTGCAGAGAAAAGTCACCAAGTCAGAGATGACTAATAGGGAAGTACAAGGCAGAGATGCTCTACACTGACCACCCGTACATCTCCCTCTTCTGTGAAGCCACCTCCCTCAGCCCTGCAAGGCCTCAGCACCCGTCCGTCACTCTCCAAGTCCTCACACTTCCTTCTTGCTCTAGACTCTACATTTCAGACTCACCTACAATCCTTCTCTCACATTTTCCAGCCTATACATCTGGCTATCTGAGCTGTCTCTTCCATCCTGTTTTCTTGACACAAGGGAGAAATATTTCTGCTTTTATCAGAGCCGGAGCTTGGGCAGTGAAGGGAACAATGAAAACAGAAAATGTAATCAAACAAGCAGCCGTGTTCCAGCTCCAGCAAGCAGCAAAACTTGGCAACTTTGGCTATGTGGTTCTGGCTTTAGAATCAAGGATAGAAGAAAGGGCTTATGGAATCTCCCTCATGACTAAGGAAAGTTGTCAAGGCCAGGAATATATCAGGGGTGTCCCTGCAAAGAGGCCCAGTAGGGCCACTGTGTGAAGCTATGAAGGTGAAGCCCGGATTGTCTTGGAGACCCCAAGACACTGGAGATGCCAGAGCTGTGGGATACCTGCCCAGGAGAGCAGCTAACTGGGAACCCGCCCAAGAGAAAGAAGTGTGCTGCAGTCAACAAAGCTGAAAAGAGTGGGAGATCTGAAGAGCATTTTGATGTCAAACATGGAGATACAGTATCTGGAGTTTGCTCAGCTGGTTTTGCATCTTTCTTTGGTCCAGTATATCCTCACTGTGCTTCCTTCCCTATGTTTTGGGATGGTAATGCTATGTTCTGTGCCATTATATGAAGTATGTGATCTGTTTTTTATTTTGATTTTACAGGGCATTATAGTTAAGAGATTGTATCAATCTCAGAAGACTTTGAACTTTGGACTTTTAAGCAAGTTTGAGACTGTTACAGACTATGGGGACTTTTGAAGTCGGATTGGATACAGTTCTGCATTATGGTATGGCTACAAGCCTATGGGGGTCAAGAAGTGGAATGTGATGGTTTGAATAAGAATGACACCTGATTTATGTGTTTGAATGCTTGACCCATAGAGAGTAACAATATTAGGAGGTATGGCCTTGTTGGAGTTGATGTGGCCTTGGTAGAGGAAATGTATAATTGTGGGTGCAGGCTTTGGGGTCTCCTATGCTCAAGCTATGCCCAGTGCAGCACACAGCCTCCTTCTGCTGCCTGTAGATCAAGATATAGAACTCTCAGCTACCTTTTCAGCACAACATGGCCTGTGTGCTGCTATGCTTCCTGCCATGACGATAACAGACTAAACTCTGAACTGTAAGCCAGCCCCAATGAAATATTTTCCTTTATAAGAGTTGCCTTCTCACTGGTAAGTGGATATTAGCCCCGAAGCTCGGGACACCCAGATACAATTCGGGAAACACATGAAACTCAAGATGAAGGAAGACCAAAGTGTAGATACTTATTGAAGGGGGTACAAAATACCCATGGAAGGAGTTACAGAGACAAAGTGTGGAGCAGAGACTGAAGGAATAGCCATCCAGAGACTGTTCCACCTGGGGATCCATCCCATAAACATCCGCCAAATCCAGACACTAGTGTGGATGCCAACAATAACTCGCTGACAGGCTCATGATATAGCTGTCTCCTGAGAGGCTCTGCCAGTGCCTGGCAAATACAGAAGTGGATCCTCACAGCCATCCATTGGACAGAGCACAGGGTCCCCAATGAAGGAGCTAGAGAAAATATCCAAGGAGTTGAAGGGGTTTGCAGCCCCATAGGAGGCACAACAATATGAACTAACCAGTACCCTCCAGAGCTCCCTGGGACTAAACCAACTAACCAAAGAGAACACATGGTGGAACTCATGGCTGTAGCTGAATATGTAGCAGAGAATGGCTTAGTTGGTCATCAATGGGAGGAGAGACCCTTGGTCTTGTGAAGGTTTTATGCCCCAGTGTAGGGGAATGCCAGGGCCGGGAAGATGGAGTGGGTAGTTTGGTGAGCAGGTGGAGGGGATGGGGAGCTTTCTAAGGAGGAACCAGGAAAGGGGATAGCATTTAAAATGTAAATGAAGAAAATATCTAATAAAAAATAAAAATTAAAAAAAGTTGTCTTGGTCACGGTGTATCTTCACAGCAATGGAACCCTAAGACCCATTCCTTGCTTATGACGGCTTTTCTCACTTGCCTCACTTTCTCCACAGCTTCGCTCCAAAGTCACACAGCTCTGCTACAAATCTTATCCTCATCTAAGCACTCTTCTTGAGAGTCCTTTCAGCTCTGGGTCATGTATCATTCTACTTTTGTCCTGTGTGTCTTTAACAACAAAGACTTTAGTTTAAAGATGCCCTCCCTTCCAAATCTCTTGCAATAGTTGCTCATGCTAGCCAAACACTTTATCACTGAAGTTTACCCTGCAGGCCATTTCTTATTTCAAGGCAAGCTGTTAGTAAGTGGCCCGAGATGGCCTTAAACTTAGTCTGTAGCCCAAGGAAGCCTTGAACTCGTGATCATCTTGCTTCTTCTCCAAAATAGCTAGGGTTACAGCCCTGTGCCACCAGATTTGGCTGATTCTTAATTCGTATTCAATACTTAGTAGTTAGAATTATTTATGGCTCAGCTATCAGCCTTTCACTTTCCCCTTGATCTTTATTTTATCTTCAGGAGATCCTCTTGACTTTTAATCTTTGAGTATCACTGGAAGACCAGTGACTACTAAATGGGTATTTCAGCCATAGCTCTGGCTTCATGTTTCAGGTTCTTATATCTAATCCTCTACTGGATACTTCCATTGGTATGTCTCCCAGACATCTGAAACATAGTGTTTCCAAATATCTCATCCACCACATCTGCTCCTATTCCCATGTCTGTCATCTAAGTATAGGGAATTTTCAAATACCCAGATGTTTGTGCTAGGATCCTAGCCTTCCCCTTCCTTCTCTTTGTTCCCACCCTACCCCTCCAAATCGACAGCAAAGTTCCACTGACCTCCCTCAAATAGTTGTAAAACAAAACCAAAACCAAAAACCACCCATCAACTTCTCATCAATTTCACCACCATTATCCTGATAGAAACTGCTCACATTCACGGAGACTATTTGAAAGCATGATATCGTTCCCCTTCCCGTGCTTAAACAAACCCTCACTACAGAATCAAAGACTGGAAGTCCTACTTCTGATTTATTTCTTCCCATGGCACGTTCCATAAGCAGAGAGTGTCCAAAAACATACCTATGTGCTAATTTACATGCTGCTTATATCACCTATAACAAACAGGGCCGAGAAGGACACTTTCTCATGGAGACAGAGATGAGCCATGCTCTGTCCTAGGAAATTAACTCTGCTTCCCATGCCTTCCTCCGAGCCATTCGGAACACATATCAAGGGTAATGTTTAGTATCTGGCCAGATCCTGTTATTTGGTCACATGGTCACTCCAGATCAAGATAGCAACCAGAGTTAGCATTCAGAAGGAACTGTGTCTCCCAGGAAGCATGCAAATTTGCTTATGCAGGAGAAAGCTCAAGAAAACAGGTGGGCATTTCCTTCCCTCAAACCATTGCTTTCTCATGGGCCTTTAATTTTTGAAGTGTCCTTTAAGAGGTAACATACAATCTTTAAAGACCCCATAGTAAGATCCATTAGTCTGAAGAACATAGGGTGGGCAGGCAACAATGTGTAATATTAGTCTTGAGTAGAAGTGATACAACTGAAGGTTTAGGTCATAGAAAGAAGATAAAAATGTCCCCCATAAGCTCCTGTATTTGATCCTTGGACCTTGGGTGGAACTGTTAAGAAGTCCTGACAACTTGAGGCGATGAGGCCTACTAGGCTGAAAGGGATTCCTGGGGGAAAGGCCGCTGAGGTTATGGCTTACTTAGCCCTTCTCCTGGCCCTGAGCTCTCTGTTCCTGGACATGCAAAAAGCTCTTGGCACCACAGATGGAACGCCAGACACCTTGTCTAACTGTCTCCCTTTAAAACATGAGCCAGACTTCTCCAGCCCTGTACTGAAAGACCTCCTGCAAGGCATGGCCAATCTAGCTATTGAGGGGCACCCTGCCCCTCGAGTGCTATAATCATCCGGTTATGCGGTAGTGGGGGGAGTTTCCCAACTGTGTCCTGAGCTCGTGGATATACTCATGGCCAAAAGCTCAAGACAATCGTCTTTGCTACAGCTCCCTGCCCTCACTGTTAGATGTGCTATGTCTATGACAAAAAGACCAGACTTTGCTGTTGATGGCGGTAAACAGGAGATTTATTCTGGATGCTGGGAAATGAAATCTGAGGAAGTACATTCACCATGGAGTCCTAGAATTCAAGGCTTCAGATGCACTGGAATCAAAATGGTGTTCAGTGTACAGAGACCTCAGGAGCAACTTGACATGAAGAACAACAGGATAATAACGTCAGGTGTCTTGTGCAATCAGAATGACCGTACTGCATTTCTAAACGTTCCTCCATCAGGACAGGATCACCAGTGGCTTCTTCCCCATGTTGTAAATATATGGGCAATCTATGCACTGAATGGTCTCCTTTTGTGTGCTACTGAGTCACCGACCTCAGTTTTAAGTTTATGATCATGGTGTCCTATGACATCATGATGTATATGATCAAGGAAATGATCATCTAAGCCATGTTGGTAGCAAAATACATTAAAGTCAATTATGACATTATCTTCTAACCCCCTTCCCCCCAAAAAAACCCCAAACAAAACCCCCAAAACCTCAAACAAAAAATCCCCCAAACAAAACAAAACAAGCAAACAAAAACCCAACCTGAGCCAGAATAAACCTCTTTCTGTTTGTTCCTCCTGGTAGGTATCTTGTCTTACTGAGGAGGAAACTAATACAGCCTAGATTCTTTCACTCTAAGAAAGGAGTGGATGGGACACTTACTGTTTCTGCTCCTTCCTGTGGGATGGTAACTCCTACTTCTCAGAGACAAGGGAACAGAAGGCAACTACAATCACCATGAAGACTTGCCAACTCCTAGTGATCGCATTCCACACAAATCGAGTTGCCTCTCAGTTTAACTGTTTTTGGGGTCTCTAGATGCTAATAGTGTGGGGCTGAAATCTTCTCCCAAAGGCCCACGTGTTGGAGGACTGATCCCAAAGAGGTGCTATCAGGAGGTTAAAAAGTGGGCAGTCTTTAGGCATTGGACATAACCTTGGAGGGACTGTGAAACCTGGGTCCATTTTCTTGTTCTGTCCTTTGAAGTTCTGACATGTCTCATGAGTGTGAGTGCAATCTTTGAAGACCCTGATTCGCTCGTTTCTGTGTCCCTCTCTCATGTGTGGCCTCACTGAGGTCCAAAACAGCAAGGTCCATTGATCATGGAGTGCAACCTTCAAAGTGTGTCAAAATGAGGTCATCTTCAGAAGGTGATTATCTCAGGCATTTGCTACCATATCAGAAAGCTGGCTAACAGACCAGCCATGGGACTTTTGGCCAGTTCTGTATTTGTGACTCAGGTAGTTGCACTTCAAAAGGACTTCTTGAGCCACCAGCAGAAGTCATGTAGTACTGCACTCTAAAGAAACCTGTGTATGACTTATCTACAGACAGGACACATAAACTGTGTGGAACATCTTATCTTGCCTAAACACACAAATAAAAGTAAAGGATAGATTCCAGCTACATATAGGAAAAACCAATAATGGATGAAAATGTATTTTCCCCCCACATGAATTATAGCACAAGTGCCTTTACCTGGTGAACTCTAGGACATTGAGCAATTCATATCTTTCTTCCTGCCCCAGCTGCAGAATAAAAGAATTGGAAATATTTTAGGATTCTTAGAAATAATCACAGGTCATAAAATTTATTGAAAAATGTCAATATGAACAGTTTTCCCTCACCCTTTCTGAATTATGAAAGAGAATTCACTAAACTTTCAGATGAATGAAAAAAGTGAACGATAGGGGAGGGTTCAAAAGAATTCCAAGGATCACAGAAGCTGGACTGTGAACTACTGAGGTCCAAATAGAGTGTGGGGGACAGATCTGCCAACAGACAAGATTATCTGTTGTGACTGTGCTGAAATTACTAACTTACCCATGAGCCCATGCTCAAGGAGTCAGAAAAAGAACAAGAAACAACAACAACAAAAAAAACAAAACCAAAACTTTATCTTTAGGAAATAATAGAAAAATGCATTTTTAAGATAAAATTTTAAGTTAGAAAAGAAATAGTTTAAAGGAAAAAATACACCAAGTACAAAGATGTCTAGCTATGAACACAATAGAAGCTTTAATAATAATTTTCAAGATGAGAACTCAATTACATTAAAGAAACATAGATCTTCAGGGCAAATCGTATAGTTTGATGAAGGTTCCGCCTCTGTAAATACCACCTGGTCGAAGACGCAGAACATCTGACCCATAAATTCCCGTGTTCCATTTCCAATCAATCTCCTCCCTACCCCAGGGTAATCAATGTTCAAAATTCTATCTTTATAAATCATATCTGCAAAATTTCCAGCTGCACACAGGTGGACTTGTGCAGGACGCTTTCCTCAACGCCTGGCACTTCCCCTCTTCAACGTAAATGTTCTACGACTCATCCCCATGGCTACAGAATCAAGAAGTCACTCTTATTGTTTAGATTTTTTATCCTCTCTTGCTGATGTGCATTCTTTTGGGTTCTGGTTTGGGGAAACCTACGCCACAGCCCCCATGAACACTCCGTGGTAAGTCCTCAGTGGATGCAAATTTCCTTTGCTCCTGAGTAACTGAGAACTGAGTATGGACCAAAGCAGGCTTTCCTTTTTCAGAAAACTCTTTAAAACTTCGCTGACGTTTGCTTCTATGACTCCATCTTAGCCTCTGCACTGGGAGCACCATCATGCCTCATTATGTGTTCACATGTTCTTGATGACTAGCCTTGTAACCTGTCATGCAGTCTGCCAAGGAGCTGCGTGGATATCACCTGCTGTCATGTGCAGATCCTGAATAATTACTTCTTTGTCGTTTGTCATTTTGAGACTGGGTCTCGTGTAGCCCAGACTGGCTTCAAACTTGCTATGTAGCTGAAGCTGGCACCACATTCCAGATTCTCCTGCTTCCCACCTCCAATGCACTATGCCCACCCCTCTGGATACTTACATAACCAAAAATTTAATGCTATTTGGAATCTAGAGAAGAAATAAATGGGAGGATGATTCAAGGGAGATAAATCTCCATTTAGTCGAAGTGAAAATCAGTAGATATGTCTAGTTTGGAAGAATCAATATCTTCTACCAAGCAGATTATCAGCCACGATTTTGTTGAGTGTTTAAAGAACCGGACAAAGGATGACAATGATGCTCCTGAATAGGAACCATCAGTTTCACTGTAGTCTTTTCCTTATTGCCATTGTCTCTGAAGCTACATGAATGTATTACACAGTTTCTAAAAAGCCCTTCAAACACAAGTGACTTACTGAATCTATGATGACGGAGTCAGGAGTTCTTCCAGTGAAGACAAAATTCAACTGCTTGGCGGCTCTGACCAGTGCTCCTTCATCTGTGACAGGGAACAGGTGAAAGAAATAGAGGGCAGAAAAGTATAACACATGCAAACAGAAAGACATTGATAGTTTTCTGCTTGGTTAGAATCTGTCTCATTATGCTCTGAAATCCATTGTCTTATGTATATGATGACACCAGAGAAATGAGCATTATGTTCCTGAACATGTCAGTCACCCGCTGTCAGTCATTCACCCACTGTTAGTCATCCACTGTCAGCCAGTCACCCACTGTCAGTCACCCACTGTCAGTTACTCACTGTCAGTCACCCACTGTCAGTTACCCACTGTCAGTTACTCACTGTCAGTTACCCACTGTCACTCACTGTCAGTCACCCACTGTCAGTCACGCACTGTCAGTCACCCACTGTCAGTCACACACTGTCAGTCACCCGCTGTCAGTCACCCACTGTCAGTCATTCACCCACTGTTAGTCATCCACTGTCAGCCAGTCACCCACTGTCAGTCAGTTACCCACTGTCAGTTACCCACTGTCAGTTACCCACTGTCAGTTACTCACTGTCAGTTACCCACTCCCAAGAGAGGAAGCTTGAAAAGACCCCTTTATGAAGCACATGCTTGAGAATACTGCTCTCCAAAAAAATGTCAGGAAGTCTTTTTACATATTATCTTTTCCCCCCCTAAAGGTTAATTCCAGTGCCTGGGGATCTGAAGCACTTTCAGTGCACAGAGGTTTTAGTTTATGTTGGCTGCTTTCCTCACTGTGTTACTAAGTCCTGTCTCTGCTGAGAGGGATAAGAAGACAGACAGACAGACAGAGACAGATACACACACACACACACTTTCTATCTGAAGCAGCAATATTTTTTACTCTGGTTTAGGAATTTGATGCATCTTACAAGTCATAAACACAAGATTAGAATATGGTTTTGAAATACAAAGTACATCATTTTTCTAAAATGTTGGATTATATACCTCATTTTATCTTGAAAAAAAGTCTAAAATCAAGTCTAAATAGCAAACATTGATAACTTATAATATTTTATGGAATCCTTCGAAGTGTGAGAGACTTTCCTCCCCTAAGTGAATATGGAAAAGGTGCCCTACCATTTCCTAAAGAGAGAAGCCAAATTATATTCAAAACCATGTATAGCAAGCAGTATTCCTTAGGCAAACAAATCTCCCTTTTCATGTTTATCTATGTGCAAAGTCCATTATGTAAGAGTTTATTCTTATTTAGAAGGGAAACAATTACACACATATAAATGCTTTTATTCCCTTGTATATATTTTAATTACTCAAATTTCCATACAATTCATTTTGGGAAAAAAATCACATATATAAAGCAACATATTTTAACACACACACACACACACACACACACACACACACACACACGCACACACACATTTAATCCTGAAAGCCAAGTTTCTAATTAGGATTTTTAAAATATGAAACCATAATTTGGTTATGTTCCATTTTTTTTAAAAATTAAATTGGAAATTTAAGATGCATAACAACAAATTTCAGGACAATTTTCTATAGAAAACTACCCCATCGTTGCTTCCTGTGTACCTGGCGATGCTGCCTGATAAATGATCTTGTCCCCTTCTCTCTCCGGTACAGCTGTGTGGCAGACGGCCATCATTGTGAGAAATTCACAGATGGTAGGTGCGGTTGGCTGTGAGGAATAAACACATAATTCACCCCCTTTTATTTACCCATCTGACACTAATGGCAGAAACGTTGCTTCATGGCCATTTATTGAGAGTACAGCTGGGACGCATTGGGGGCGTGGGATCACAGCCAGTATCTGTTATGAAGAAAACCTATTTGGAACTCAACTTACTCATTTTTGTACTTCCTCATTCATTCTATAAACATTTACTTAACATGATTTTTGTGCTTCTAAATAGAAATGGTAGAAGAAGATGATGAATTTGGTCTTTAGTGGACAGAAGAGATATGTAAAATGTTCACTTGCTTGTTTATAATTTCTAGCCGCATTTAAATATCAGGCATCTAACCTTTAAGTAGAGATGATGATGATGATGATGATGATGTGTGTGGCTCTCTGTAATGCTGACGTTTCTCTCTCCAAAAATGGCTACCTTAACCCAGGACATAATGATGTGTGCATGCGTGCATGTGTGTGTGTGTGTGTGTGTGTGTGTGCGTGTCACAAACAATTACTGAGCACTATCAATTCTTGAGGCTTGAGGGAGACTGAAGACTGAATCCTTTCTGTAAGCATCTCAGATCTGATGAGAAAAGAACCTAGACACTAAATATTAAGCATCTTTATGTCTGGCTTCTGGAGAGAAATGTCATTCAAGTTAATAAAGAAAAATAAGGTGTGCCCATGTTGGTATAACCTCCCATTATAAAGAGAACCAACTGAGAAGGTTAAATCAGGTTATGGAAACAAAACCTCTATGCTTATGCTAAGAGAGTGGGCAAAGCACAGATGGTCCCAGCCTCAGGAAGCTTGCTTGGACTTGTAAGGACACTAGTGACAGTGATGTTTATTCACAGCCTGTTGAGAAGTGTGAAGAGAATATGCGAATGTCATGTGAGGTGACAGGAGATGTGGCTATTCATGAGAGATGGAGATAGATATATGGAAGAAGTCCTAGGCTAATGAAGAGCTGAGCACGGAGAATTCCACTGGGATGAACGGCATGGAACTAATCATAAGGCCTCAGAGGAGAAATGAAAGAAGGCCTCTAGAGGAAGAAAGAAAAAGTTGCTCAAGGCAGAGTGCTGATGTACGTGAGGGATGGCAGAAGCCAAGGAGGTTGTGCGACTCGCAATCCAGGGCAGCATGCTGGCATATCAGTTAGGACACAAACCAGGAGCTGGGCAGAAAGCTGAGGCAGCACTGCATGAGGGGCTGCGACAGTCTGGGCAGGGGAAATACAGGTGCAAGTTAACTTCAGTAGACACTCCAGCTGTGTGGTAAGTCAGTCCTAAGATGGGCAGGTGCTCGCTTACCAACAGAGCTAAGTCATAGATATCTGAGGGAGAAGAGAGGCATTCTCCAACACTATAAGCA
This sequence comes from Mus pahari, assembly GCF_900095145.1. Lineage (NCBI taxonomy): Eukaryota > Metazoa > Chordata > Mammalia > Rodentia > Muridae > Mus > Mus pahari. The sequence goes on from NC_034602.1 coordinate 58,735,680, forward strand.
AGGAAGGCCTTTTGACCGATGATATATCACCTGGAGATCATTCTGCACTGGTCTGTTCTACCCTCCCTATTTGTCGTATCTACAATGCTTTCGTTCCTCCTTCGGGGTTTCCCCAACTCTGTCCTCGATTTACTTTTCAATTTTCTTCTAGTTTTAATAATATCTAAATTCTGTTTAGTCTAACAATACCCCCAAACTCCACCTCCTACTTAGGGGGAACAGAAAAACAGACTCAGTAAAACTGCAGCAGAGAATTCTTCAAATCTAGGGAAAGATATAAGCATTTGGACTTTGGAGGCATTTAGGACATTAGCACACGTAAAATAAAATAAATCTAAAAAAAAATCATGTAAGTAAAAACATGAAGGGAATATCCATGAAGGAAATCTGAGACGTATTCATTAGTGCTAACCTCCTAGGGACAGATAACACTCCGATGTCACTTACATGGTTATTCTGGAGATTGTCCAGCAACGACGGGTCATTAAAGGTTCTTTCATCTCCAAACTGTGAGCTCTGCCTAAAGGGGAAAACAAAGCAAAGTTGGTTCAGTTGTATAGGCCTACTCACCCACTGCTAGTGACGGGTGACTACTCTCAAGCCGTTCCAATAACTGATCTGTTCCTTAATGCAGGTCAGACTGGAAGGGACCTATGTCCTTCTCCGTTCCATCTCCAAACTCAACACAGTCTAGTGCAGTAGCGATTAACATGTGGGTTGTGACCCCTGGAGAGGTCCAGCAGCCCTTTCACAGGGGCCACGTATTAGATATCCTGAATATCAGGTATTTACACAGTGGCAAAATGACAGTTATGAAGTATCAACAAAAATAATTTTATCGTTGGAGGGGTCACCGTAACGTACGGAGCTGTATGAAATGGTTGCAGCATTACGAAGGTTGAGAGCCACTGGTCTAGTTATCTTTCCCCAGGAAGAGTTTTAGAGCAGGTTCCTCTAGGCAAAGACTAGGAGGCAGACTGTCCTCCAATTCGTGCCTCTCTAACGACAGGCCTGTGGTTAGCCAGTCACTCTTAGACCTTGTTTAACCTCCAATTTCTGCTATTCCCAGACTTTCTGACTAGAGTCCAGTCATTCTTCCATGACCACATATGTTCCTGTCTTAGGTCCCTGGAGAGATAAGATTTCTTCTTGTATTCTAGAATTAAGTTTTTGCTTAGTGCATAGCTTCGGGATGGGGTAAAGTCCAGTTCCAAGACTGACGTAGCCCTTGGGTGGTTACTTTTGGTTCTCACGTGCAGGAAACCTTCCTAGGGGATGCTATGTTATAATATGACCTCCGGCCTCCAGCTCCACAGCTCTGCCTCCGTAGCAGCTAACCCTGCTCTTGGGCAGCCTCTACCCATCTTCATTCACTCTCTGGTGAGACATTCACAAGGTTCTCTGCATTTCTTTCTTTATATCCCTCGATCTCCTATTGGCATTTTCCACAAAGTGGCTTGCTTCTTTTGCCTTCCTTAGAGTCAGGAGTGTGTTTCAGAATTTGGACCACTAGGTGGCAGTTCCTCCCTTCATGCCTCTGCGCCAGCCCAGTTTTCGCTGGTTCATAAACCTTTCCAACAGGAACAGGTTTTGAAAGGAGACTTCTGGCATTCTTCCCTTAAGTTGTTCCAAGGAACGAAACTCATGGGGGATCACAGGGCAAGAGCTCTCCAGCCACAGTGAGATTACTGCTGGTATAGGTGATGCTGCCAGGCTAAATGGTACAAAACCATAGAAACACTGCTAATCATCGTCCTATAAGGTCTGGACTGACGCTTGGCTTTTAAAGAGCAATGACCTGACTGCTGGGGCCAGAAAGTCCTTTGGCTGAGGACACATTCTAACACACAAAGCTGCATAATAATTACCTTATGGCAATTATCACAGAGAAGCCGAGTCCCGGCTGTGGGAGAACTCATCTTTCTATTCAAATGATTCAGTTTTAAAGTGATAAAATCTCAGTCCCAGGAGAAAGGTATATTTTTCTCTCTTTAATACTTCCATGACTTGTGTGGACTAAAACAACACCCCCAACTGTCTTGGAGTCTCTTCTGGTTTGGAGGCCGGGTGAACCGGAGGCACAGACACATGCTCCCTGAGATACTGTGTGACAGACTGGATGTAAAGAAAGAGCAGTTGAGAGAGCAATGTGTCGGCCTGGACGAGCTCACAGCCCACTGTACAGCCGCCGTGTACGTGGCTTCCTGCTCTGTGCCATATCTCCCAGACAACCTGAGGCAGAACTCCTCTGGCAGCGAGCGCAAGGCAGTTTTCTGAGGCAATGAGCAGGGCAGAGTACAAAGCCTGTTTGGTCAGCATCCTCCTGATTCAGTGGCTGACCCCTTCCCTAACCCAGTGGACCTGCCTCAGCTCAAGGGCTTTCTGCCCCCAGCAGTCACAGGGCTGGTTTTTAAGAGAGTCTGTGCCTCTAGGTTTTTTAAGGTCCTGTTCATTGGTAGTCAACATTGCTTGCTGGTAGATTTAATTTTTTAGTCATGAGTTTGTTACTTAGAGTAATTAAGTCCTAGAGTTTGAATGGGTGATCAAATGCTCTGTTTTGGCTAGATAATGGTTGGTTTTGATCAAAGTAATGAGACTCAGTTTCCTGGGTGACTGCAAGTATTTCTGAAAGCAATTACAAAAGAGGAGTTCTAAAATGCTGTGTGAGAGTCTGCACTGCTGAATAAAGAGCCTGCCAAGGGGACTACTTTGAAGACTGACACTAATGTAGATGGGTTGGATCTCATTATTCTAAGGGCACGCCTGGAAGAATGCTCTACCCAGCCTACCTTCTACAGCAGAATAAATAAATGCCACTCACGCCACACATAATTACAGGCTAGGTGAAATGAGAAAATAACCAAGCAGAAAAGAGAAACTAGTCCAACCTGCAGATACTATAAAATAAAAATAATAATAATAAAAAACCCCCACTGAACAACTGCAGGGCCAGCTCTAAGGTAAGCCCTCTGTCACCCCACTGTCATTTACTTGAAAAACAAGAATATAACATGTGACTATATCAAGAAGTTAAGAAAAAACAAACTTATCTATTTAGATTTGCTTCAGAATAGTAAGGGTAGAAAGACACAGGAGGGATGAGGGTGACCAAGGGCACGGCCTGCTAAAATAACTGATGGGGACATTTATTCGTTCTGCTCATATTTAAACTTTCCAAAACCAGTTTTTTTTTTAAAAAGAGAAAATGACTATGAATATATGTGGTTTTTGAAAGTAACCATGTGAACCTTATAATTACATGGATGTTTTCTCTCTAATCCTTCCAATATTGATACTATCAATTTAGATAATGGTTTTTAATAGAATGGAATTGGTCTCCAAGTCTCCACGTTTGTTTATGGTTCTTGGCAACAACAGGAAAACAGTGCCAATTTTGGAGTTAGTAGCTATGTACTGGGAAGTCATAATTTAGGCAAACCACTTATATCAATACATTTTGGAGAATTTCAGCTATTGCACACTCTTTAATGCCAAGAGTATATTTGAAGGGGTCTTTAGAATGGACCAAATATAAACACACAATCTACACATGGGGATTTTCTGTGGTGAGTGCCATTTCAAGCAGGACAATTAAACAAACAGCTACAAGCTTGCTACATGGCATTCAGTCAACTTCACATTGCCAGACGAAGCTGCCAAGCAGCTATTGAGATGGTTTCTGGAGTTTCGGAGAGTCTTCCACAGTCTCTCCTCCTGCGGCAGCAGCATAGAGCCACTGTCAGATGCGCAGAGCACAGGGCTCCACCACGGCCATGGCTGATCTTGGTTTTCTCAGCAACATAAAACCAATTAGATGAGGCTGGGTAAATGCCAGGCCCTTGGGAGGATGGAGTCCTGTACGAGCTTCTGAGTTACGGTTCCTCAACTCAGTCAAATGGTAGGTGTTTACTTCGTCTCTCCTTAACACCCTCAGCAATCTAACTGAAATAAAATCAGTTAGAAAAATATTAAGGGAATCGAGAAGGGCTTGAAATGCAAAGCTATCCCGTGCTCCCAAAGAAACACAAGTCCTTCAAGACTACAGATGTGTGACGGCACTAACACACCTTTCATAATCAAGCTAAGCCAGGGTTCCCTCTGGCTCTCACCCACGTCTGCTGGTTGTGTTCTTGGCGGAGACAACTTACAGACTTCTCTCTATAAAATCTATCAACTTGAAAATGATCACATCAGATGATGCAGACGGAGAGCCACCAGCACTAGCCTTCCTTCTAGTTAGAGCTTAGCTAATCGTCCAAGTTTCCTACTAATTTAAGGGCTAATGTTGGTCAGTCTTCCCATAATTCAACTCAGGTAGTTAGTGACTTGCGTGAAGGACAGGTCAGGGTGTAAACGTTGATGGTCAGAGTCCAAAGCTCACATGCATGGCCACTCTACATAACCCTTCACAGAACCTCAAAAAACCCTGTATCTTTTTACCTTTGCAAACCTACAGGTATAGACAGAGAGTCCAAGTATACAAATAACATAAAATGACACTCGTCTTTCCTGGTGCACTTTTAGACTCAATGGCAAAGTGAAAATACATAATTCATGAAAAAGCTGGTATATTTCATTTGAACTTAGATCCCCCCCCCCAAAGAAAAAAAATCACTTATGAGCAAGATAAATGACATTCCCTCTTTCCAACAGTGGTTAGTGGCATGAAACAACCTCTGCTCAAAGTCTAATGTTTTAAATGATCTAGGAAAATAATATAAGACTTTGGAGAAAACCACAGCGAGGCTAAGAAAAAGGAATCATGTCTCTTAAAGACATATGTGTACCAATTCTACAGTACTTAATGGTATTAAAATGGGTCAAACTGTCCCATTGATGAGCAGCATATAAAGATGCATAGGTGTTAAAAAAAAAAAAAAAAGGCAGGCGGGGTTTATTCACCTTACCTCGGGTCAAAGAGTATCCATGGTAAAAGCTTTAACTACAGAGTCACGGGACCTGATAGTAGGAATGTAGGCAAGGCTAAGGCAAGCAATGATAAAATGCTGGCTGGGTTCTTGGGGAGACTGCGTTGAGTGATATGAAGAGCCAAATAATTGTGATAGCTGTCAGAATGTGTAGGACTCTTTGTAATGAGCATTGTTGGTGGCACCGGTCACGAGAGTCAAACGGCTGCCTCTGTAATCCTGGGTGCTATGAGGCTTACTGAAAACTCTCATCAAATCCCCACTTTACTGAAATAAACCCCAGGCAGGTTGAAAACTTATTCTGTAACTGGAGTTCAATGGAAAGTGGAAATATAACTTAATCACAAAGCATATGAGGTCCAGATAAATAGAAGTCTTATTTTCAAAATCACTAGCTTTAAAGAGATTATAATTTTTCAAATTTTATTTGCCACAAGATCATGACAAATCATACAAGTAACAAAATACACTAAATTCTCCTAGATAAAAATGCAAATACATGGCTGAAAGGATTTTAATGTAAAACAAAAGGGAAAAAAAGCTTCCCATAGGAGTGAAATTAAACTTATACTATGCTATTTTTAATAAATCTATAATGAATGTACATTTACTGATGAGTTGTAGGAAGTATAGTTCTAGAACACTTTTGCCTTCCATTTAAAGGTTTCATGTTACAGCCTCTGAAGAGACATAGACATAATGAACAATGTAAAGGAAACTTGCACCACCTGGGCCTGGAGCTGCATTATCTGGTCCAGGGCCGCATTATCTGCACAGTGGCAGAAGGGGGCAGTGCTGAGCTAAAAAACATACGCAAGCTTTAGTTGCTGCAGCAGATTTCCCTGCCCAGGCACTTTGGAATCGATCCCTACAGCCTTATAGATAAGTAATATAAGACTCCAGCAACCTTTAAAGCTTTAGAACATGTTTATAAGGTGTTTCGATAGAAAAATCAAGGATACTCTGAGTTTAACACCCAGTACAGGGATCCGTCACCCAACCCCTGTGAAGATGGCTCCCGGAGACCAGAAAAGCCTGTTTACAAAGCAATGCATCAGAAGCTTTCAAAGAGATCAGTGGAAGTACCACGTAGCTTACCATTCATCGGGCGAGCACCCATAATCCTCAGGTTCGGGGACATGGCTTCAGGAGGAGGGACAGAAAGAGAGGGAAAAATAATCACAGAAAGGCTGGAAACATAAAACCATGGATAAGGAGAGCTGAGAGGCGGGTTTCTAGAAAGTTAAGAAAATGAACGTTTAGTTGGATCTGGAAGAATGGCAGTTAGTACAGGGAGGAGAACATGAGGATTTATGGTAACCAGGTGGATTTACAAAGGTACCCTGTACCCCAGAATTGAACAATGCATAGAGGTCAAAATTTAGTATTGAATATGCTTAAATTTAGCTGCTTAAACATATGCTATAGAGCAGGTAGGAAATGCATTATTTAAATGTATAACCATAACAATGTGTTTCAGTGACATACATGCTAGTCAACTGGGGCACAGTCACACAGAAAAAAAAAATCTGTTGCATAGTTTTCAGGAAGCTTTGACTGCCTTTGACACAATAACTTCCTAAGGGTAATGAGAGTAAAAGTTAACTGTATTTGTTTGATTAAATGGAGCCACTGATATTTAAAATGGTCCACCCATCAAATACTTTTTAATCTTTAAAAAAAAAAAGTCTTCCATCAATACTTTAATTTTATCTACTAGCCCATGGAAACATGGGGAAGGACCCCTTGGCATAGTTCATACAATACCCAACGAACATGTCAGCATAGATTCTCTTATTTCCTGATTCTTTTATTACACATGATAATTCAGTACTTTCATTTTCATTTAGACTGTTATACGAAGGAAGAGTGTAAAATGCTGAGATTTTTTTTTTTTTTTTTGATAAGTGAATAAGCATCTCAAAACGTAAAGAAGTCATTAACATCCCAAATGACTGTCTGCTCTTTTAACCTTGTCACAACACAGTAAGTTTCCCCCAGGGATAAACAGCAACCACTGCAAAAGGGATACCCAAAGCTCCTCCCTGCCAAAGGCTTGTGTTTACTGTCTGAAGAGGGGGGACTCACCCTGACCATCTCAGGCTAGATTCCTACGAAAGGGGCTGGCCTGTGGCCATGCACTGTGGAGATGGGCTGCAGCCCCCCAGGGACTGTCATTTATGATTTACCCTCAAGGTTCGGGTCCCAGCTCCTGGACTGAACTGTCTCTGGGAAAGCTGGTAACTATCCAAGCAATGAACACCGCCAGCAGGCCCCGCCAGCTTGCACTGGTATTGGGACCCTGCTCACTGTTTCACACCAGCGCTGGACCTGACGCTTCCAAACTCCTGAGGCTTAACAGCCTTGGAGCACAAGGGCCACCATGCCTTCCCCGGAGTCTGGTGCAGCCCTGGCAGAAGCTAAGTACCACCGTTCGTTCAGAGGGTGGCGGGCAGCAGGTGACTTGTTTCCACGAGTTTCTGTGACTGCAGCTTGGTGGCTCTTGTGTCGGCCAGCTATCTGGCTACTGGCCCAGGGGCAAGACATGCCAGTGTGGTCACAGCTGCCTGGGGAGTTCATTTAAACTCCTTCTCAGATCTGGGCTTGAGGATCACTCTGTCAGGAACCGACCCCTGACCTTACTCATTAGACAACTTCACACCATCTGAGGCTCACAGTGACTCTTGCCTCGTATTAGGACTACTGTTGTATTATAATTAATTAATTAATCTAGTAACCCCAGTCAGACTGTGAACTCTGAGTGGGAACCATGCAAATTCTGCTTGACTATGCTTCTACTCCCTAACCTAACCAAGAGTCATCCGCAGAGGGAGGCAGATCAACATTTGTCGTAAGTAAATGACAGGTCAAGGCTGGCCACCAGACACACCGACTGGCTGTAATCTAGTCCGTGGGGCTAGGCGGATGGTAACTGTCAAGATTTTCCTGGTGAGTCTCTCCTCAGGTTTGTGGGATTAGTCATCTCCCACCAAACATACATTTGTAAACAAAACCTGCCCTGTAAAATAGTGACATTCTGTAGTTAAGTACGGACACAGCTCAGTTTTCGGAATCTTCATTTGTTTTCACTAATCAAACGTCTGGTCCCACGAAATAAAAATAACAATAACAAAAAGAGCCATTCAGGTTGCTTAATCCACTGTTTTTGTGCCCCAGAGCTAGTATAGACTAAATTGCTGACTGCTTTTCAGCCCCAGACTAAATTGCCCACAATCAGGATATAAGGAAAATGCTTCAAATCTTCACGGCATTGAGAACGCCAGCCAGTGAACAGAGAAGTTCTTATCTACTGCAGATATGCAACTGATTATAATAAACACAGGCATTTCCATAGGGTAACCTGTTAAACTGAGACTCTCCTAAAGGTTTAATAGTGTAATTTCTAGTTTATAGCAAGATGAATTGATAAATATAACTTTATTTATATTTAATTACAACTTTCCTGTAAGATGATCTGAGGTAAAAAAACCAAACAAACCAAACAAAAACAAACAGTAAGTTTAAACAGAGGCATCCCTACCACAAAATTGATTTCTGTGAATTTCTTTGAATTTTGTTGTCTGCCATGAAATTCAAAAAGGAAATGTCTGAGGCAAAGCTTAAGTGAAATGAGAGATACTTTATTAAAATGAAATTCTGAATGAAGCACTGGTGTTAAACAAACATCCCTATGAAATCGCTGGATATAGAAAACTAATGGAAACTATACTATCGGGACCTAAGAGATTGTCTGGTTTTCCTCTTTATTGAGTCCCGCAGAGCTAAGAACATCTGAAAGGGAATTGTTGAAGGTCACATGAGGACATCTAAGCCTCCATTTGTAAACAAAACCTGCCGTGTGTCAACTACTGACATACTGTGGTCAGTAAGGACACAGCTTGTTTTTAAGAACCTTCATTTGTTTATACTAATCAAATGTCTGGTCCCACAAAGTAACACTAACTAAAGGAGTCATTCCGGTTTCTAACAGACTGTAGATAGGGTAGAAGTCACACCTCATCTCTTCACTTCATTCTGAGGGAATAGTCTCCATTGACCACCTACCTGACAGGACAGGCACTTGCTCAAACCCACCCTGTCCTCACACACTCGTGCTTTAAGGAGTTATCAACAGACCAGAGAAGAGTTCTGCTTCTGCGCATGTGGCCAGCGGCAATTAAGACACTGCTTTTAGCCTATGAAAAACCCATAAAGAGCCTTTACTATCTCTGGACTAACCGCGTGTAGAATGTGTAAGCACTTGATGTCAAAGAACATGACTATGATTCCCCTGCGCCAGGAACACGTCCGGGAGACTCCGGGAGAGCAATTTTATCTAAGAAGAGACTTCAGATAAAGAAACAAAACAACAAAACAACAACAACAACAAAAAAAAACCAAACCAAACAAACCCAGCAAACTTAAAAGTCAGTGTTCCTCTTAAAACTTTAGTCATCCAATCAGCTGTATCCACAGGTTAAAGTCATTTTGAATCAAACTCTCTCCTGGCCTAAAGAGCAAACATATTGGTCTCCACTCTTGTTTACAGACATGGTACGTAGGACTAATAATAAATTTATTTGAAGATATTTTCATCAATTAATGTTCCTTTCCCCCTGACTTACTGCTTAAAGCTTAAGTATGAATGAAAACAGTGGGTGCAAGCTGGACCGGCCATAGCAAGCGTATTTTCTTGCCTCACTGAGGTAAGGAGAAATGCAGTATTTGCTGATAAGGCTCCGGCCATTCAGTCAGAAGGAGAGTGTTTCTGACTGGTTTAGGTATGCATGCCTATAATGAGCCGTAAAATAAACAGATGCCACACCCAATCTGAAGGACTCTGTTCTCCAGACTGAAGATGCCCTTGTCCTCCTTCATCCCATCACCAGAATTTTACACTGTTCTGTGACTGCAAAGAGGAGACGTGACGAAAGATAAAATGGGGGTTTGGGGTGTCATCAAAGCAGTGGCAGTGCTACTTAAGACCTGACTGAGGCCTCCTCCTACATTTCTCCCCACGTCTATACTGCACCCTAACCTAGGGCAGAATAAAGGGGCCCAGATGGAGATCATCCCTAGCCCTAAGCACTCAAGAGACCATCCGTCAATCTCTACCTCATATCCCCGCCCAAGGAAAGCAAGAGCAACTGGAAAATACACAATCCATCCATGCTGACGTCAGAGGAGCCACTTTCTAGATTAAAAGGCAAAACCCAAACTCTCACAAAACCCACACTTTTCACAAAAAAATTCCAACTATTCCAAGTGGACGGAATCAAATGTGTATTTCATACACCAAGAAAAGGGGAAGTGCTCACCCATAGGCCACGCCCGCGATGGTGCACTTCTTGAACTGCATCACATTGCATGTCAGGGTCCCAGTTTTGTCAGAAAATATGTATTTAACCTACAAAAAAAGTTTAAAATCCTCATTAATATTTCAAGGCTTTTAAATGTCTGTGGTCCTATGCGTATCAGGGAAGTGCTCTCTACCTATGAGCTAGATCCATCCTGCTCAGAGAATGTTTTAGAGAAGAAAGAAAAGGGTACTTAAATTATGCTTTCTTTAAGAGTTAACTTTGTTCTAGTGTGGTGTATATTGGTGCAGATTAGAAAACCTAGAGTCATAGAGAGATCTGCTTCAGGATATTCCGAACTTCCTCAGAATGTTTCATTACTGTTTTCAGACACACATAGTTCTAGGGACTTGCCAGCATATCTCAATATAACAAGCAATTTGAGGGTTGGCAATAGCTTGTGCAGCTCACTTCAGACACCATCTAGATCGGGAAGGGGCAGTATAGTCTGTTCTGAATGCAATTTGAATAGCAAGAGTTGGAAAGTGGAGGAAGAGAAAACAAAAATCCTCTTTCAGCTGGCATCCATGAATGGATTACGAATACACATCTGCAGTCACATGTCACCCAAGGATGCTTTAGTTAATGAAGGATGCACATAGGATGTGGATACCATAAAACTGCATCGATTGTCTAGTGAGGTCTTAGCCGTTAGCTCATGGAAGTGCATTTTATGTTGTCTACATAATAATGATGTCACTTGACAGTCCTCAGATACATCCCGGGTAAGTGATGGAAGACTGTATATATTAACCAAGTATCAGTTATAATTCTTATTTCTATTTAACTATTTGATTAATCCAAATTCCTATTTGACTAGATTCATACAATATAATATGAACGTTCCCTTCCTTCTGGAAAAAATTTGTGAAATTCTGTTGCTATTCCTATAACTCAAAGGCAGTCAGTATTTAACAGCTAATCAGGCTACCTACTAAGAACTAGGCTTGCATAGTATCTCACCTTGAAGGAAAAATCTGTTTTAATATTGGTAAACCCCACTATTAAATATGAACACTGTGCCATGCATCAACAAATGCATTTATGTGCATTATTCAAACAATGAAAAATGAGGAAATGCCACTTCATCTAAAGTCACCACATAAGGCAGAAACGGCACCAATTCTCACTGCTGATTGACCACGTATAAGTAAGAGCTTACCTGGCCAAGTTCCTCATTCAGATTAGATGTCCGAGCCATTGCTGCTGTGTCTGTGGGCTCATAATGCATGTCAAGATCCTACAAATAAGCAAGTGACATAGCTGAATACAAGGGACTGGGGGACTGGGGGACTGGGGGACTGAGTCAGCAAAAGAAATCACATTGGTTTTTGCACTTTTCAGAAGTCACCATTTGCTTACGGAGCTCTGTGTAACCACTCTAGGTCCCTGCTATCTCTACGTGATTCTGTGTGACTGTCCTGAAACGTATGCAGCATGGGACGGTTCCTTTTAGTTAGAAGAGGAAAGTATGGCAGGGAGTACTTGTCTGTGGGGGGTAGATAGTCTGTTTACTTCCACTCTTCATTCCCAGGAAGGTATCCTCCTGTCGGGGCTAAGTTATGCAATACACACGAAGTGATCCCTACGGGGAGGTGCAGTGACTGTTTAGTGATCTTTGCTAGAAAATCAACTAATGTTTTTTCATAGTTAACTCTTCAAGCAACATGGAAAGTTATCTAAGAGACCACATCTGGTTGGACTCCCCAGGCTGTTTCTTTTAGTACTGATACTTAACAGTCAACCCCAAAAGGAACAGTTTTATATTTCTTTGTACTTGCTTTGCTCCCAATACCAGCCATCATCTGCTCCCATTATCCAGCCCCATTGTCTGACATTTTTTATAGTAGAATAGTTTATTAAGTCAGGGCAGTAGTTTATTGAATTTCACATCTCTCCTATCTATGCTCTGATCAGGATCCTCTCTGGACTAGGCTTTGAGTTTACATGCCATGTTGGAAAACAGACATTTGCCAGGTGAGTTGAGTGACAAGAAGAGAGGGCTCAAACAGGGATCAACCTGGAAACCATGAAATGAAGACCAGTTAGAGGAGAGGAGGGGCTGATATGACTGAGATCAGGCATGATGGGACAGCTGAGAGTAGACATTTTCAAAGCCATCCTCGGGAATCCATGCTGCATAACGGAACAACTGTCTAGAACTAGAATCCAGTAGACAGTTACTAGTCTCTTCCACACAGGGAGGAAGCTGGCTAGTCAGGGCCATCACCAAGTCTGCTAGTTAGGAGGATGGTTGAAAAGCAAGAGCTTGCCAGGATTATTCAACACTACCATTATGTAATTATTGGAAACAAATTCTATTTTTTGAATATCTACATTAAAAAGTAAGAACCTTGGTTGCCATTTGATCTTCCAAAGATAAGAAAAGGCCTAACATTTTAGAGAGCTCAGTCACCACACGAAGATAATGACCAGCTGCAAAAGTATCTTTGCTTACATTTTTAAAATCCCAAAACTGTTCATTTTAAAAAGCTTTCAGATGAGCTTGGAACCTAAAAAAATAAAATCTAAATTTCTCAAAAAGAAAAATCCAATACTCTATCAGATCAGGCCAGAAGATATCATTTGTACAAATTCATTCATTTTAACTAAGATAAAACGGGGGGGAACAAAACACTATTTGAAGAAAAATACAGGAAACATGTTTAATCATAGATCCAACATTAATATCATCAATATAATAAGTTAAAAGGGAAAAAACGTGTACAGTGAAGTCATTCACAGTATCAAAAATGACCTGGATGTTGTCAGTCACACCATCAGAAGCACAGTTACATGCTTGATTGATTACACAACCCTCTGTCTTGTAAACAGACTCTTGAGCTGCACAAATACTGAAGAATTCAGGTAAAACACCTTGTCATTCTAGCATTAGAGACCTGAAATTAAGTTCCAAGGAACCAAGAGACCAGACAAAGTCGCTTATGTAAATTATGCTACTAGATCAACCAGACATATATTTCAATTCCAAACGCATGGCCTCCTTCCTCTACAGCCACAGTTCAGGTTTCCTGAACGAAAGGCCAGTCTTCCTCAGGATATGTGGTGTATCTATTTGCCTGATTCTGAGGAGAACATGTTAAAATTATATGGGCCTTAAAAATACATCACATAGTCAATTAAAACAATATATAATTAAGACTTTAAAAAGTTTTTTAATGTTCGCAGATCAAAAGATCCTATCAGAGTAAATTTTTAAATAGAGAAAACACATACTTAGGAAGATGACATATAATACAAATTCATATTTACCCAATTTATGAAGTATGCCTGGGTAAACTTCACCACTTCTAATGTGACCAGCAAGCTGATGGGAATGAGGTTGTTGAAAAGGATAATGAAAGTCAGGAAGTTCAGTCCAAAATTACTAGCGCCACCATCTGTTGGGGAGGAGGGAGAGCATCATTGGCAGCTCTATAGCTGTAGTGAGGAGACCCGAGCACAAGAATTTCCTATATTATACAAGAAATTTTGATTCTCAAACACCCCCTTTAATGTTCAGTCATATCTCCATCTAGGGTCCCACATCAGCAAATCAACCAACTCTAGACTGAAAATACTCTGTCTACTGAGTATGTGTAGACTTATTACTCCTTAAATAATACAGTGTAATAATCACTTACACAGCATTTTTTTTTGCATCACGCATGCTAAGTAACCTGGCTATGACTTACAATATATGACAAAATATACATAGTACAAATAGAGTCATTTAAAATAAAAAGCCTTGGGTGTCTGTTGGTTATGGTCAGCTCCTGATGTCTTAGAGCCAAACTTCAGTGGATACAGCACATTAACCCTACCAAAACCTCCACGGTACTATTAAAAAGGTGAAAAGGCTGGCCGTGGTGGCGCACGCCTTTAATCCCAGACCTAGGGAGGCAGAAGCAGGTGGAGCTCTGACTACAACTGAGGCCAGCCTAGGCTACAGAGGGGGTTCCAGGATGACCAGGGATACTTAGAGAAACCTTGTCGTGGGGGTCGGGAGAGTGCCTTTCTTATTGGTAATGCAAACCCTGTTCCAATCTGGAAATTGAGAGACCTTAGGAAGGTTGACAGTTTGTAAATGCCAATTAGGCACAACCACTTATATGTGAATTCTTTAAAGTATTTTCAAACTAAAGTATGGTTTCAAAGCAAACAATAGCAACTAGAACAATCTGAGTTGTAAGAATGCTTCTTATTTTTCCAGTGCTGTGCTCTGAGAGTCCTTGCTTATAAGCTGGTAAATGCTACACTGAGCCATCCTTAGCTACAGGAGCAATTTTCATCTGTAGGTATATTTTTCTCCTAAGTAAATTAACCTCCTCTTCAGTAAAAATAAAACAGGGAAACCTAATATACTGTAAGGAATATACACAAACAAATTGATCACAGTAATAACTTTCTCACGCTGTAATAATAAATCAATGACTATAAAAACTGTGGAATAGCTGTATAGCTAAATAAATGTAATAAAAAGTTAAATGTAATAAAAACAGCTTTTGAAATCTGTATTTTGTTTGTTTGTTTGTTTGCTTCTGTAAGATTGTACTGGAATTGTTTTTACACTTTGGGGAAATTAAATATTTACTGGCTAAGTACTCATCCCAAGGAAATGGAAACTCACTTCCTAGAAATTCCCAGAGGGGATACATTAATATGAGAACAGCAAGAGAATAAATACATGTTCTAACGGAAGTGATCCGAAACTACTCTCCCTGGAACAAGACAAGCATTTACATAAGACTTCTGTTAGTGAGTTCAAAGGAGAATGCATTAAAAAAGAAAGAGGGAGGGAGGGAGGGAGAAAAAGAAAAAAGACAGTCCAAAGATGTTAAAGCATGTGCTATATACTCATAATATATTCAATACTCATTTTCCTCTACACAAAATCGCCTTTCATGAGTTGACCGGCCACATTTAGTACAGAGGGCAGTTCTTATTTTGTAAATCACATTAATGGTTATATTTTAGAGCATTTTATACTACTATGAAATGAGGTATGTTTTTTAAGTATTCTGAAGTTCTGAGAACTTAAATTTTACTAGTGTCTTCTGGAAGTCTATTAAAAAAAAGGTAAGACCTCCAGCTATCTTAGCCACAAGTTTCCCTTTCAGAAACAATGGGGTATTTCACAAACTAAATTAAGATGGATGGCGAGGCGAATGTATATCTCAACAAAGGTTAAAAAAACAAACAAACAAACAAAAAAAAACAAGTAAGTCAGCCTTCACTGCTCACAGTGTAGATGGAGGTACCAGTCTTTCCCGGAATGCCTTCGATTCCAAATGGCTGAGCCCACAGAACACACAAGAGACATGGCAATTAAGATGCAAAATAAAATCAGAATTTGTACATTTGTAATCCGTTCCACATTGGAGAGTTTAAGTGGTGGACTTGTGGAATTCTGTAAAACAAAACAAAACAAAACAAGGTAAGTGGTAAAAACCGCACAATTTAGCATTGCGTACTTAACAATTGATGAGGGAGACACAGTCACAGCTCAGTACCTGGACTCGAGCTGAAAACTGTCCCAAATACAAGACAAGTGTTATAGGGTGCCCATGGCTGCCACTTCTTTTTCTTAAGACCACTCCACCACATACACCTTTTTCTAGGTTATAAAACAATGAAAAGTGGGGAGGGGTAACATTTGTTTTGCAGGGTGTCAGGCAGGTTAAGATATATATGGCTACTTAGACCAACAAGGTCTCACAGCATCTCCTCAATGCCTTTGCTTAGAAGAGGCAGAGAAAAAGGACGACAGCCCTGCAAACATCTCACTGTCTAAAGGAGTTCTGGTGCTACTCGGCAACTGTTTTAGTGGACACAGCAGTAATTCAAGTGGTACTTACCAACCATCAGTAACAAAGAACTGAATGTGGCAGAGGGCTGGCTTAGGAGGCAGAGGCAGAGGCAGAGGCAGGAGGACCATGCAGCAAGCCTGCCCTACGCAGCAGAGGATGAAGAAGGCTCTTCTGCTCTGTGTGATGATTCAGTATTTATGCCAGGCCCGTGCTAACCAAGCATCCACAGGACAAAAGAGGAAATCCCTCCTAACCAACATAAGTGAATGACAGAATTTATAGCATGGCCAGGGAAGGAGCATCCCACTTGTCAATGTTAGCATCTTCATGCCTGTATGAGATACAGGGACAAAGGCCCTTTAGAGTGGCACTCCAGTTAGTATTTCTAAGTGAGTTCCCTATACTTGTTACACTACTGACTGCAGCATGCATTACAATGTAGAGCTGAAGCCACTATGGCTATAAACGAACATCAGGGGAATAGATGGCAAAAGAGCCTTGTACAGAAATGTCATGAAATAAAACAAAAACAAAAAAAAAAAAAACTAATGCCGAGCCAGGCGTGGTGGTGCACGCCTTTAATCCCAGCACTCGGCAGGTGGATTTCTGAGTTCGAGGCCAGCTTGGTCTACAGAGTGAGTTCCAGGACAGCCAGGGCTATACAGAGAAACCCTGTCTCAAAAAACCAAAANTCTACAGAGTGAGTTCCAGGACAGCCAGGGCTATACAGAGAAACCCTGTCTCAAAAAACCAAAAAAAAAAAAAAAAAAAAAAAAAAAAAAACCAAAAAACAAACAAACAAAAAAAAAACAAGCAAAAAACAAAACAAAACAAAAACAAACAAAAAAATACAAAAAAAAACCAAAAAAAACCCCAAAACTAATGCCATGTTAGTTTATACTTTTCTTAAAACAAAACAAAAAAAACCCAAAACCCAAATTTCTGTACCCCATTTTTTGATTGGGTTGTTTGGTTTTCTTCTTGAGTTCTTTATATATTTTGGATATGAGCCCTCCGAAAGACCCAACAAGCAGCTGAAAGAATCAGATGCAGATGTTTGCACCCAACCAATGGACAGAAGCAGCTGACCCCTGTTGTTGAATTAGGGAAGGCTGAAAGACTCTGAGGAGATCCTGTAGGAGGACCAGCAGTCTCCAGTAATCTGGACCCCTGAGATCTCTCAAACATTGGACCACCAATCAGGCAGCATACACCAGCTGATACAAGGCTCCCAACACACATATATACTGCCGGGTCTGTGTTCATTCAGAGACAGTGCACCTAACCCTCAAGAGACTGGAGGCCCCAGGGAGTTTAGAGGTCAGGTGGGGGGGGGCATCCATGTGAGACAGGGTGGGGTGGGGAGGAGATGTGGGAAGTGAAACAGTTGTAGGGTGGATGGGGGGATAAAATATGGAGTGTAAAAAAATAAATTAATAAAAAAAACTCACCCAAATTTAAAATCTGACCACTGCATTAAAATAAAATCACAAGATAAATACTTGGACACAGTATTACACAGGCAAACTGATGTGAGCATTAGTAATTGGAAAATGTCATGGATCAACACACAGCACCATTCACTGGGTGTTCATGTCTCAGGTGACCTTGGGGAACGTTTCACAGTGTACCCGTGTGCAGCGAGTTATTCTCCCAGAGAAGGGATTTCAAGGTCCCCTTTGCTTAGTTCCCAGTGTGGGAGTGTGGGACGAGTCTCAGGGATATCTGGATGGCTGGTGTGCTCTGCCTGGGACAAGTGCAGCAAGAGCGCTGAATCATGCATCTCCAAGAGCCTTAGTCTTAAAAGGTCTCACAGATAAAGGTCTCACCTGCATCAGCTTGGTGTCGTGGCCGGTGTAGACAACTATCCCATGAACCCACTGGGTATTTCTTAACTGAGCTCCTCGGAGAAGGATCTGGTCTGCCCCCAGGGGAATGGTGCTAGGACAGAGGATGTAGGCATTAGAGATGACATAGTCCAAAATGCCCTAGAAATGCACAGTCACTACACAGTCATCCAAGTTTCCACTATTAAAACTTTATTTTTGGAAAGGAAGTAAGTTTTTTTTTCAAAAGGAAGTATTTTTTTTTTTTTCAACCAACAATGATACTTTTCAAATATAACTGTTGGGAAGAAGTTGCTTTTTCCTTAACACCATTTATATCTTTCCTCTCCCTGTGGACTACAAGTAACCAACTCCATACGTGCCAATGCTGAGGCTCCAACTCCCAGTGTGATACATTTGTAGCTGCACCTTTTCCAGGCTACTGGTCTTAGGTGAGTTCATGAGGGTGAAGCCCTCTGATGTTCTTAGTGCCCCAATAAGACTTCTGAGAGTTTCCTCTGTCAAATAGATACAAAGATGACATTTTTGCCAGATACAAAGGTGGTCTTTGTAGCGGCTTAAATAGGAATGGTCCCCATAGACCCATGTGTTTCAGTGCTAAGGCCCATAAAGGACACTATTAGGAGGTGTGGCCTTGTTGGAGGTAGTGTGTCATGCTGGGGTGGGCTTTGAGGTCTCAGATGCTCAAGTTATGTATGCCTACAGTGGCATTCACTTCTGTTGCCTGTGGATGAAGATGTAGAATTCTCAGCTCCTTCTCCAACACTATGTCTGCCTACATACCATTAGACTTCCTGCTATGGCAATAATGGATTATAACTTTCTGAACTGTAAGCCAGCCCCAATGAAATGCTTTCGTTTATAAGAGTTGCCATGGTTTAGTGTCTTTTCACAGCAAAAGAAATGCAAACTAAGACAGCCTTCATCAGAATCCACTCATGCTCCTTTAATTTCATTACCCAGATGGTAGAAAAACAAATTTCAATTGATAAAATTAACTCTCTAAGCTCTCTCATTATGACAGCCTGAGGAAACCAATATAGCATCCCAAACAGCAGGCAATTTTTGGGACTGGAGTAGCTAATCCTCACATACAAATCTTCCTGAGACTTAAGTTTACATAGAACCTGAAAATGGTGTGGCTAAGATATCTTTCCCCTCCACGCTCTCAATAAACACACACACACATACTTCATTTAAATTGAAAACAACTTTGTACATAACCAGGGCTCAAAAACTACAGAAATAAAATCATAGCTCACATCATATTCTGACACTACCATCACTTTTTCTGAAATTAGGGCCTAGACCTAAAGCCTTATAATATTCATTTTACAGGATTAGTGTATCTGTTTTCCAAGTACACAAAAACATTCTCAATAAATGGCAATCATTTCGAAGCCATTTGCTACCTAGATATTAAACAACATTTTAGTGGATAAGACCCAGTTGGGTCCTTTGTGTGCTTCCTCTTTGGCTAGCTTTTGTAGGTTCTATAAACTCAGAGACTCAAGGGTATGATGGCAATATATATATATATCACAGATATGTAATGAGTCAGTTGATGGAAATGTACAGTCCAAAAATTGAATGGCTCAAAGATTCCTAATAACCAAGGTAAATTTTCATTTAACAAGAAAGTAATGTAAAAATTCAAATATAAAGAAAACTATACTTAAAACTTCTTGGAAAAGAAGGAAACCATTTCCAATGGATTATATAAAACATACAGGGCTTATCAATCAGTAAAGGCCAAGCAGAGCAGGGAAACCTCCACTTCCAGGGGTTCAGATGGACCAGTCAGCTTCCAAGGCTGGGGATAGTTTAGGTATTGGACCATCCTTCAGGAAATATATTCTCCTGGCTCAGTGAAATCAATCCCCACGTGTGGGTTAGCATGAACCCCGCAGGAACCCTCAGGAAACAGTATATTTTAACTCCCCTCATTTATACCCCACAGCAGGTTTAGGGCCCATTGGGATGGGAATGAGGCATGGTCCATTTGGTGAAAGTTTACAAAATGCATGAAGACTGGTTATTTTGTATGGATAAGAGGTTTATTTTGGGGTCAGTGTCTAGTCACTACATTGGGGGGCTGAGTATTCAGTACGTGTGACTCCTTCAGGGACAAAATCATATTGAAATCATGTAACTCTCTTGTCTAGGTGTCAACACCTGGAGTGCACATCAGGATTGGGAGGGGCTTGGAGGCTAAAGCAGGCTCTACAAAGTTCTTGAGAAGTTCCTGGATTGTGCTCTAGTGCCCTGTGTATCCATTGCTCCTCACCTTTCTGACTGGGCTCAGTATCACATCAGATACACATTCATTGCTCCCCACCATCTCCCATGATGTCTGTTCCTCCTAGAGTCGCTGTCTCACTCACTCATATACACCTTTCTGATAAGATAAAGCATATTATAAAACTTGAGCCTTTTAAATCTTGGTACCACCATATAACGTTTTCCTTATGGCATGGATTTGCTTGGCATTGATTTAATGATAAGGAATGGAAACTGGCCAGTCAAAAATGTCAGACTTAAGGAATGATGCTTGTACAAATGTCCAAATCTATCATTAGTCCATAGCCATATGTTCAAGGAAAGATTACTCAGAGAATTCTAGAATTAACGATTACCTTAAAGATCATAGGAATGTGTTTTGGTAGGTTAGATAAGGGTGTCAGTTCAGGGTATATTTCCCATGTCATTTACTCTAAGAAATGTTGGTGCATTAGATAAGGGTGTCTGTTCAGGGTACATTTCACACATCATTTACTTAGATCCTTATTTAATTTTTCATCGTTCATATTCTAACAGTGAGAACACTGGCGGCACTCCCCCAGGCCGGTTGAACGAGTGCATCTAGCTGATGGTTCCCTGGACAGCACACCTGTCTGGTAGACAAGCTCTGCTATGCAGAGGAGGGAAGGAGTGAGGGCAGGAAACAGAAGCGGGGGCACTAAACACCCCACCCTTCTTGCCTTGCTCTGTCCCATCACTTTGTCTCGCATTGCAATAAAACTGAATAGTGAAGACCACACTTGCTCTAGCTAATTCTTCTCCATGATGCCAGGCTCACCCTCATCAGGCTCCACCTACTCAAGGGCCGTGATCACCACTCAATAAACCCAAATGGTAATAATGTTCAGACATAGTGCACTTGGCCATGAGTGACAGCAGGCTTCACTTTGTTCCTCCCTCTCCCCTTGGGCACTTTTTCTTTACTCTTTCTTGGTTTCTAGACCCCACTCTTCTCTCAGCCTCCCAGCTAGAGAGTCCTCAGGGCTTTCAACCTTTCTGTCTATACTCTTTCAATTTCAGTGATTTTTTTTCCGGGCACATGAGTTTAAATATCTATACAAGCTACCCTCAAAGTTTAGACATATATTCAAATGCCACTTGGACACCATGAACTTATTAAGTTCAAAACTCAAGGGAGGGTGTTTTCCCTTCATTGCCCATGCATGGAACCCAAGTATACTCAGAACACCCTCTCATGGCCTACAACATCTATGGGATCTGGCCCATTATTTTCTTTTGTTTTTCACCTCAATTTCTCTTCCTCTACCCACAGTGATTTTCACTATTTCTTCTGTCCAGAAACCTCTAGATATTCACGTGATTATCTAACCTTTCGATCACCACTGTTCAAATGTCACCTTCTTAAGGAGGCTGACGACAATCACCCTAAGAGAATTCCTTCCTAAGGATACCTTGTCTCTTTTGTCCTATCTTTCCCAAAGGCTTTCTGCTTTTTAAAAAAATAATAAAGGATCACAATTTCTATTTATTCCTTTATGTCTGTCTGCCCCCAACTACTTTACTACAAGAAAGAAACTTCAAAAAATTCTATCATATGTGTTAGTGTCTCTCCAAAATTTCCGTTTTGAAATTCAGTCTTTAATATTGTGGCATTAGGATGCTAGGGGTGAATAAGTCTTGAGATTTCTGCACTCATGGGGCCTAGGAGACACTTGTCAGTTAACTGCTTCCTGGGCAATCATGAAGACCTAGTTTGAGTCTCAGAACTCATACTAAAAAAAAGAGAAGAAAGCTGGGTGTTGGTGTGTGCTTATAATTCTATCAGGGAAGGCTAGGGAGTCAAGGACATCCCAGGGGTTTCTCTACAGCCAGCTGGACAATTGGTAAGCTCCCAGCAGAGCAAGACCCTATATCAAAAGGCAAGGTGATTGGCTTCCAAAGAACAACACATGAGGTTGACCTGCAGTCTCTACCTGCATGCCTTTTATATACATATAGATTGTACACACACACACACACACACACACACACACACACACACACACACACACACCCTGCTGTTGAAACTGGGACTAAATCATTACAAAGGATGCCCAAAGGCCTTCGTCATGCCAGAACACAGGGAGCAACACTTCCTTAACAGATAGCACATGCAGGTCCTTGATCTTCCAGACCTATCTATGAGCCGAGGATTTTTTTAATCTAAGGTACTTTGTTAGAGTGAATGAAGAGAGACAAAAGGGCAGGAATATGATATTGATCTGGTTTGTTCAGGGTAGCCTAAGTAATATTTGTAAATGGTCTAGGTCAGTGGTTCTCAACCTGTGGGTCATGACCCCTTGGGGTTGAATGACCCTTTCAATAGGGGTCACGTAAGACCACTGGAAGACACAATATTTACACTGTAATCCATATAGTAGCAAAGTTGCAGTTATGAAGTAGCAACAAAAAATAATTGTATGGTTGAAGGGTCACCTCAATAAGAGGAACTATATATATTAAAGGACCAAAGAACCAGCCACAGGCTATTTATTTACCCATAAAGGATAGCTCAGGGTCCTGGGATATCACTAAAAACATCCAACTGACAGACTGACAGGAACATGGGAATGTCATTGATTACACTGCATGAATAGTCACAGTACTGGGAAAGAGGAGAACCACTGGTCTAGGCACCTAGAACTCAAGCGTATACTAAATTCTAGTTAAATGAGTTAAGAGAAGTTAAGGAAGTGGTAGGAAAGATGAGAATCAGGTAGCAGAAACCAGTGACTACACATGATAGCACGGCCTAGGGGAAAAACATAAACAGGGGAGATAAAAACTTATCTAGCTACTGTGGTACAGTCTGAACTCCGCCAGGCATCTAGACATCGAAGGAATAGACGTGGCCCCATGGGACAGGAAAGTTCACGGCAGGAAATTCAGCCAAAGAACCAGCCATAAAGAATATTCTAGAGTCCTGGTATATCACTGAAAACATCCAACTCCCAGAGTGACAGGAACATGGGACCGTCTTTGATTGTATTACATGAATTAGAGTCAGGATTCAGCATCCTTACAAAGGATAGGAGTTGAAATGTAGACATGCTTAAAACTATTGCTGTAAGTGAGTATCTAGAAAGGAGACAACCTTGTGTAAGCAGATGTAGGGGACACTCAGTGGCACAGGATGACACAGAGCATGTTGCATTTACATACCCATGTCCGTCAAGCCTTATGTTCCCAACAAAATCATAGAGATGTCGGTTTGGACTTTCACACTCGATTCTGCCAGAAATTCTCATCAAACTGTCAATGTCTTTGATATCCGACGTTGCCGGTAAGCCCTGTTGGCACATTCCCAAATAAGAGTATTTTAAGTAAGCATTGTGAGGGGTGGGGTACTTTCTAAGCTCTTAGATAGATAAGGAATCTCACCATTCTTCAAGTAATTCTTTCCCCTTACATAATATTGTCAAACAATAATTTAAGGGTACCTTTCTTCTTTTAGCGCAGAAGAATACAACTTTTATAAAAGTTCTAAAGCATTCATCGCACCACTTCTAAAACTAAAGGCAATACTGGCTGCTGTGCGGTTTCTGTCTCCTGAGTCTAAAGGAGGTGGTGAAACACAGTAGAGTTTGCATTCAAAGAGAACAGTTTTGTCTTTCTTCCTCCTTTCTCCTTCTCTTACTCCCTCCTGTCTTGAGAGGGAGAACTTCGGAGAAGTCCTTCCCTCAGCTGGAAGTGACTGGCACTGAGGACATTCACCTTAGCCATCTGGGCTCAGCTCCCTCCTGATGATGCGGTTCCACCACCACCCAAACACCTCACTGGCATTGATGTCAACCATCCAGAAGCCAAGGGTATGTATTTAAAGTAAAGGCCCCTTTTAAAACTTTATCAAGAAAATGTTACTGTTGTTTTCTGTTGAACATAATATGAAAACCAAATATAGAAATATGAAGTAATGTATATCCCCAAGATAAATGGGTTTCTAAAGAGCAATGGACATTTTGGCTGTTCAGTATGGCAAACCCAATGCTAAATGGGGCCAAGAAAAACAATAAGTGAACATGTCAAAGAACTTAGAACACCAGGTATGGGATAATCCCAGGACTCAGAGGCAGGTAGATCTCTGTGAGTTTGAGGCCATTGATCTATGTAAATCCAGGCCAACCAGGACACACTTGGATTCATACTCTCTCTGTGTTTCCGTCTGTCTTTCTCTTTGCCTCTCTGTTTCTGTGTCTCTGTCTCTCTGTCTCTCTCTCTAACACACACACACACACACACACTAACAAATACTGTTACTACAATTATCATTCAAGCATTGGCTATTATATAGAGTAACTAGAATATTATAAGTAATATTTCACAGTGGAACATATTCAACTAGGAAACTAAATCTGTCTAAACAGTTTACAAACTATTTTTCACAATGGTTCAAAGAGAAAATACTTGTATTTAGACAGAATCCCTTTCAGACAGAGGCTTCTAAACACCTATCACAGAACAGTGACTATGAGCTGATATACAGAACTTACTTGTCGAATTTTCAAGTTTGTTTCACCATCTAAGTTGGATGTCTCGATGTAGCACATGGCCTGGGGCTCACTGTTGTTCATAATTGAAAAACAAAGATTTAGTTGGGAAAGGAAAGGAAGAGACCAGCTTACCTAAGTGCTCAGACTCACTGAAGCCATTTACTCTAGACAAAGCTATAGCCACCTAGCCTCTTGTTGGGTTTCACTCTAATGGCAAGACAGCGTGAGGCACAACTCATGCACAGCACTCATGGATCAGCCTTCCAGCCAGAAGACCCCCCCCCAAAAGCCATTTCCTGACAGCACTCAGTAATGGTCTTCAAGATACCATAAAGAGCCACCCTATTTTAAAACCGCTTCTCCGTGTAGACACAACACAGACTGTTTCTGAGAGTGTAAAGCAGGTGTGTGTCCGGATTTATCTCCAGCTCAGAAATGTCCTGTTTCATGCTCATGGCCCACATGTAAATTGGTTATGCAAAATGGTTGATTAAAAACTTCCAGGCTGTTCCATCTACAAGCTTGTACTTATTATCTTAGCCATAGACCACATGATAGTAAAAACTCAAGGCTGTTTTTAAAGGATGGATTTTACAATGAAAGTGGACGTTACCCTTTATATTTTTAGGTCTATTTAAAAAAAAAAACCAACTTGATTGAGAGGTTTGTGTGTGTGCGTGCGTGTGCTCCTGTGTTCATGCATGTTATTTGTGGCCTGGTACATGTATGTGGAGTAGCACACATGCAGATGTGTGGAGGTCAGAGTATAAACTGAGCTGTGGGTTCTTAGGTGCTGTCCATATATTTTTGAGGCAGCGTCTCTCATTGGCCTTGAACTCGCAGAGGAGACCAGGGCTAACTGGTCAGTAGCTCAATGGGTCTGCCTGTGTCTGTCTCCTTAGCGGTGGGTTTACAAGCACAACACCACAAGTGGGCTTTTTTTCATGCAGGGTCTCAGGGACTGGACTCAGGTCATCATGTGTACAAGCAAGCACTGTACAAACTGGTCCATGTACCCAGCCTGACCGACAAGGTCCTAAAGCAAGTAGCAGCCCACATGGCCACGTTGCTCCTTGTCCTGAGGCTGCTGCATCCGAAGTTTGAAGTGAACTCTGGGTGTGGTGGCCCATGCCCTGTGTTCTCCAGCTATAGTATAGCCGTCTCACCGTTTTTTGTTTGTTTGTTTTTTTGTTTCTTGGATACTAGAGATGTATGAGTGTGGCCTGACTGTAAAAATTTAACCCTTAAATCTATAAAAAAGCACTCTGAAGATAACCCAAAAAGAATTCTTAACTTAAACCAATCTCATTATCACTTGGCTACATAATCTGTAGCCTAGTTTGTTATCAGATAAATAACTATAAATAGAAAAGAAATTTATAAGTTGCAAACACTGGAATTTTTTTAATCAACCTCCAATTTGTACATGTGCAAAACAGACTTCACTAAGTGCCAGAAATGAGCACATAAACTTAATTTTGTCCCCTTGAAATTAACAAAAGCTTTACTTAAAGACTTAGACATCAATCAAATTTTATAGATTAATTTTAAAGTCACATCACATATTCCAAGGTTTCCCTACGAGTTTTCTTTCACATAGGCTGCTATTCCTTTCCATATTAATATTTTCAGTCTCAATTATTCCAAAAGAATATTTTCAACTCACGGTCACAATAGTTATTCTCATTCTGGCAGCGGCCCAACTTTATAATTTCCACATAGTCATTGGGAAGCTGTAAAACACATTTCTCCACTAACAGAGAAAAATGGCAACAAACAGAACAGTAGCTGAGACTGCCACGGCTTTATCTCGGCAGTATAATTCATTAAAATGTTACTGATAAATATTCTTATCCAAAGCCAGTCTTATAGTAAACCGTATAGAAAGAACTTTCTAATTCTAATACTGCCCTCCACACAAAACAATTTGTATTGAGCTTTAAAGGATTAAGAAATTAGCAAATTTAAATGGCTGACTTCCACTTGATTGGAGGCCAATGAAATACAACCCAATTTGGAACATTCCTAACAATGACTTCCGACAGCTGTGACTGCAGTAGCTCTAAGGGCCGTGAAGAGGCAGCAGAGTCAGGAATCATGCTAGCTCATAAATACTTCAGCAAGTCATGGTAACACCCAAGACACAAACCACGGTCAGAGGCAAAGCAAGCTTTATGATTAGTAAGTGGAAAAACGAAACAAGATGCACACCACAGGACAGACACCGGGGGACCGCCGACACGGGTCACAGCAATGTGCGTTTGTTCACAAGTTACAGCTGGGATGAAGACAGAGCCCAAAGCATGCAGTACGAAAATGTACGACATCCAGCCGCGTGCAGGGGTCCTCTATAAACCCTATACAAGCCCAAATTTTAGTCGCAGTTACTGCAGAAATTCCACAGAACTTGTAAAAAATTTAAAATAGAAGCATAAGAAAGCATCCTTAGAATGGAATCAGTTTTCGGTTGATTGTCTCGTGAAAAGCTTAACACTGTTCACATACCATATCCTGGAGAATTAATAACTAAAGCCTTAAAGGCGAGGCATGTTGTTAAAACATACGTGGCTCAATGCACTCGAGATTAAAATCTCTTAGACTCCTATCGAGAGTAATAGGAGTTCAATCTGCCTGGCTGAGAGACAAAGAACACCCAGCAACTATATTCATAAAGTGCCTTTACAGTATCTCCAATTCACATTATCTAGAAGGATATGCGTTCGTGTGTTAGAGGAGGAGAGCCAGCTCAACCGCATTTGGGTGCCGTTGTTCTTTGGTTTAAAGTGAGGACCCGCATACACACACCCTGTCCCACTCTGAGGCTCTGACCTTGAGGACAGACTCAGGAGATCTGCCGGGAGGTGTTCCCCATTGGTCACCTTCACTATCTCCCCCACTGCCACCTACATGTCCCAGTTTAAAAGAATTAAAATGGGAGGGGGGGGAGAAACGAATAACAAGAGAAAATAAAAACCAAACAAATGGACAAAAGAGACAGAAGGTTTGAAATCATTATAGAAGAGGATTCATGTTAATAAAAATGTCTAATGCCGATTTTTTTCAAAACTTATTTTGATCAGGCCTGAAGGGAGAAGAAATGAAAATATTTAACATTCAAAGATAAACTTATTTGATTTTTTTAAGCCGCCCAATTTTCAATTTCTAAAGTGAAACTTTAACATTTTAAAGTTTACATATAAGCATTTATCAAATTAAATAAAAACGTTTTATAGAGTTATTTTATCATATAGATTTCCTTCCCTTAAACTCTTCAATTTGCTGCGAACTGTTTACTCCTAGCAAATCAACAAAGAAATTATTTTAAAACTATTTGTGAGATATTTGAAAAACAAGTACATCCGGCCCCCTCTCTCATACACTACAAAAGTGACTTTGCTCAACCTATCATATTATCTTTAGTGGACAGCTGCACAGACGCCTGTCTTAGGCAGTTAGAGGCCATGGCTGCACCAGTTGAAGTGATTTAATAACTAATAAAGTGCAAGTAACACATTGTGGTTCCAAGAGTATAGAAGGGTAAGCCCTTGTATCCAGAGACATATGAAAGTCATACCAAGAATCTGCCGGGATTTGAATGAGAGCCATAGTTGCTCTCTTCCATGTTTCTGCTACATACATGTACTCGTGGCTACATGCTAACACTTCAGTTTGCTCATTTCAGATTGAAAGTCAAGGAAAAATAGAACTGTCATGATACTCCTACTTGAATTTGAAGCTACCTGAAGCTCCCCCTCGAGCTCGCTCCCATGTAGACAAGTAAAGCCAATATGCTGATAATTCCATTTTAGAAACTCTCTCTGACAAAGCTGTCGACAAAGGTAACTAAGGACAGAAAGCCAGACTTAAAGAAAACAGTCGTTTGTGCTACACAGAGACGCCAGATAGGGAAATCAAAACAGCCTGAGTTATTTCAAATGCCTGAATACCTGTTTCTATAAATAGCCAAGGAAGGACTGCCTCCCTGATTATGCATCACTAATTTGTAAAAAAAAAAAAAAAAAAAAATCCAATCGTTTTAAATCATGACCTGATTAAATAGATTTTGAAAAAAGGACACTGTCCATATTTTTATGTGGATTTTACAAATCAAACTGTCCAAGGAAATGATGATAAACAACCTCAAGTACATTAAAACACATTTCTTCTTTGTTTATTTTGGGACTAAAATTATCCTAAATTTGTACAAGGACTAGCGTGATAGTTTTTAATCCTAAGGCCATATGTTCTGAATACTGATTCACAACTATCTTAAAATGTGAATGCAACAAAAAAAAAATTATCTATATTCAGTAACAGAAAGGACTTGAAAGGAAGAATGAAGTATTCAGTCTGGAGGGAAAACTGTGTCATACAGAAAGGCACAATGACAGCAAGAAATCACCCATCCATTCTCTTGTATCATTTCACAAATAGGAATAGGAAAGTTAGCAAGAGAGGTGACTGCACAATAAAGGAATTTATTACAAGTGAGGACCGAAAAGAGAAAAAAAGCAACAGAGCCCAATCCATGGACGGCAATCATATAAATGACAGGGACTCATAAACAGAGTTAGCGGTCCACACACACCATAGGGATCTGGATGGGGCCAGAGAGAGAGGAGACACTTCAGTCTGGGTTATGTAGTACCTGATACTTATTCTATATGGCACACATGAGGCCAATCAGTTTTGTAAATGCTTAATTAAGAA
This sequence comes from Mus pahari, assembly GCF_900095145.1. Classification (NCBI taxonomy): domain Eukaryota; kingdom Metazoa; phylum Chordata; class Mammalia; order Rodentia; family Muridae; genus Mus; species Mus pahari. Next base: position 58,765,123 of record NC_034602.1, read on the forward strand.
TCATAAGAGGTTTTGAAATTCTTCGTTTATTCTTTATTTCCTTGGAGAAATCACAAGGTCAATGCAGGGTAGAGAAACCATCCTCTACACTGTTTGAGCATCAGTAGGTGTCTCTACCTTGACGAGAGAAGGACAGTGTCAGCAGGTATATACTCTTTGCCTTTTATTATAACTATATCTCCAACATTTACCTGAAAGAAAACTGGGAATTGGTTAATTATCTGCATGGAAAGATAGTAAAAAAATAAAAATATACAACCCATTGTATTAATGCACAGAATTTTTTTTAAAAGTTCTAATCTTCACAAAAATGGCATAAAACTAGAGGTGAATGTATATTTGTTTTTATCTGTTATTTATCTTAAGAAAATATATTGATCAGTTCTACATCTTTGATTGACGTCTCAACTTCTCAAATGCTCTTGCTTTGGCATAAGAATAAGAAGGAGGAACCCGCAGTTAAAACCTCTCCCCACAGGAAGTCTCTGTACAAGTGAAGAAATGATATCTGTGGGCAGTCACTCTAGTTTATAATTCAGAAAGGAAGAAAACATCTAAGATTCTACACTTCTGAGTCACAGATTCAGAATGCGTGGAACAGTCGAGACTCAAATACACATCTACCTATCTTGTAGCGTGATTTTTGCATAACTATAATGAGGCTCTCGTTATAATTCAAACAACATAAACTGCCATTTTTCATTATTATATGGTAGCCCTTTTCACCCTTGAGTATGGTATGAAGGTAAATTAAAGTTCTGTTGTGGTCAGAGACTATCGGGAGTAACTTGTCAGGGTTATTACTGCTTTGGGCAAATAGCTTTTGGCCAACAGTGAGTCTCCAACTCGGCAACAACCTGGCACTGCTCAAGACCAGGACCCTTAGTGGGAATCATTATGGGGAAGTTACTGCAGATGGGGTCACTGCAGCAATTTTACCTTCTGGGAGAAGTAGTGAGGGAAGGCTGGAGAGAGGCACCTTATAAACTATGGTACATATGCCCGTTTTCCAGATAGGAAAGTGCCTGATGATATGCTCTTAAAAAAAAAATAATCACTTCAGTTGAAACCTGCCATGTAGACTATCTATCTAAAAGTGCCCCAAATGCCAAGGATGTTGGAATTGAACTCCCACTACCTCAAAAGAGGGTGAACCTACAAAATAAAAAGCATCTATAAAAATGATATGTATATATACACACTATCCTTTAATAGTGGGCAGTAACTAATAGTACTAAGGACAAGAAGATTATGAAAGACAAATGCTCTTCAATCAAGGCATTGAGAGGGAAAGCCACCCCAGGCACCACTTAACCATTCCTAATCACCTCCACCTGTTAACGTTTTTCCTTCAATTAAACTACATGCTTCATAAAACCAGGGCTGCATCACCTCTGGGAGCATCAGTTGGATGCATTCGACTTATGAAAATTCCTAACTGGCGGCAGTGCTATGCAGCTTCTTTATTCATGGCAAGACTACAGAAGGGCTTGGATTATTAAGCTGAAGGAAATATAACCCCTTCTATGGAGGCTGCGCTGCAGGGACTCCAGCAGCCTAGAAAGCGAGAGCTTACTCACTTCCCAAGTAGCTCTCAGGATGTGAGGAAGGCGGGGAACTCCCTTCCTCGCTTCTGCTTTAGGTCTGTTTCTCAAAGATCCCCAGGCAACTTTCTCTCCTGGCTCTAACCTCCGCACATGGTATTCTTCATTCCAGAATAAGAGAACCAGGAAGATGGAAAGGCTGTGATAGAAGAAATGCTTTGAGCATGGATCCCGCTGGAGGACACTGGGAAATATTTAGGGCTTTAGATTCACTCCCTTCAACTTCTCCCAAGCTATGATGGGAGCAATTACAAGCAAGGATTATGAAAAAGGGGTAAAATTTTCTAACTATAAAGGACTTCTTTAAGAATCAAATGATTTCCAATTGTAGGTAACAACATATTTGCATTTGAGATTTTTTTTTCAGGATATGACTTTCATCCAGAGAAATCTATCTCCCGGTAGGACTTTGCACATTAGACAGTTTTGCACCGTGACGTTCAGCTACGCACACAGCTCACATACCGTGCTTCCCAACTGCGGCAGAAGAATGTGCTTATTACAAGATCAGTCGCCTAGATTCTCTACTTGGACCTGTCTCAAAAACCCTGAGAGTGACCTCTGCATGGCTCAGTGAAGAAGTGGCCTCTGTGTAGTGACATCAACGGGGCCAGATGCTTCTGTTTTAAGAGCTACGGCTTCTTGGGGGAGGAGGGGCTTTGTCATTGCAACGCTTATTTTAAAATCAGACTCTTGAAACTTCACCTTTGTAACAGAGAGACCACTTCCTGGCAATCAGGAGTGCTGGGTCGCTAACATCTGAGAGCTTTCCCGCTGTTCTGTGGTGACACTATGTACACTGACGAATCCATTAAGTCTTCTGAGGAACATTAAAAACATCCATGCACTAAGAACCAGGAAGCAAAGACCATTTGCCGGACGGTTTTTCATATCACAAGGGATGACTGGTTTGAGTTATTTAAGTTTTTTTTCATTGTACAAAGTTTCACATGAACCAGGGACAAGACCCATCCCAGCAACATGGCCAGGCCACCAAGAAAGTCTGCATCTGCTTGATTGATTATATATATATATATATAAAATGGCTGGTGGCTCAGTATGCACACAGGTCTAATCTTTTCACCTGTGGTTACATTTTATGATATAGGTGCCACTATGTGTTACCTGCTATGAGCTCATTCACTGCTTGGCACATACATTTAATAATAAATATTTATTGGATTAGTGTATAAAACTTTCCATGTCATCATGGTATGTAAAATCAAAGTTTTGCTTGTTGTAAAATATGGGTTCATACTATTGTAATTTACTTGTCTTGTTCTCTAGTGTGTGTGTATTCATTTTAAGAATTATAAAAACATTCTGAATATGTAGACTTCCTCACACTTTATGATTATTGAAGAGATGGGATATAAATTACCAGAATCTTCTATATGGTTTTCATCATGAGTGGTCATACTGATAGACTTCAAGGATATTAATATAATATAAAATAAAAATTCTGGAACACAAGTTTCTCATAATTATTTGACCATGAATGAAACATCAATTATATTTAAATTTGTACTTTTTGTTGTTTGGTTGACCATGATACCAAGTCTAGTTGATACTCTTTCTTGCTTATTACAAACGTATTATTTTTGTTTAAAGCATAATAACCTAAATATTTGTCCTATTTGATAAAAATATATAATATATTCCTCAGTTATCTGTGGCATCTTCTGTATAGGTTGAAAATTTATATAATCACAATAATGAGATACTGATCTTTCCCACATACTTATTAAAATATTCATTCTATTAATGTATATTTCAGAACAGCATTTTAACACTTAACTCTTTTAGCTAGATGGAATTTATTTTTGCACAATTCATGATTTAGATGTAACCTAAATATTCAAGTATTATTTCTTGACCCCATCAATCTCCAATTTTGCCTTGCTTATCAAATACTGAAACTGGCCTCATTTCAGGACAGTGTATTCTTCTCTATTTCATCTGTTAATATCTACTTTTGAAATGGATTTTTAATAAAAATATTATATTAGTAATTTGAAATAAGCAATCTCTTATTTTTAATTTTGTAAGAATATATATTATGTATTTATCTGAATCTCTTTTTGGGGGGTGTGTGTGTGAACAAGGTCAGGCTAACCTCAAACTTGAGGCTATCTTCCTGACTCAGATTCTTGAGTGTTGGGATTACTGACATGAGCTATCATACCAGCCTCACTTATGTGAATATTTAACATCTAAAGGACAACTGCTTCTTTCTTACAGGTCACACAAATTTTGCTTGTAAGCATTCCATGTATCTATCAGTAAGAATGAGGTTTTCCCTGTGTTTCCTAACAATGCTGCCAACATCAAAATATTGTAGGTTTTGCATGTTGATCCTGAATTCATCATTGAACCAACTTACGAATATAACTATCTAGTTATAATTACAAAATAACTTCAGCTCTTTTTAACTGGGTGGCTTTTTGACAACAACCTAAATTGTATCTTTTCATATCATAATATGGGATATGCACATTAAACTTGGCCTTGACCTCAAGACTAACAATGCTATGAACATAACCATAGCTGGTGATTTGTTACCTTTGTCTATTAAAAATATAAAAATGGGAGCTACAATAATCTATGTACAACAGCACAACCTCAAGACAATGGTTGTCATGAGGAAAAGTTGAAGGTTATTTTTATAGTGGAGCAAAAGAGAGTTACTCCCTCATTTTGTATAGTGGAGGAGGAG
>NC_034602.1:58769667-58778392 GCF_900095145.1 Mus pahari
GGAGGAGGAGGAGGAGGAGGAGAAGAAGAAGAAGAAGAAGAAGAAGAAGAAGAAGAAGAAGAAGAAGAAGAAGAAGAAGAAGAAGAAGAAAAACACCTGACATATCAATGTCTGTTAACTATACAGACAACCCTTGTAATGCAGTGCACCTAAATTCATTTCACTGTAGCTGAATCTATCCCATCTGTTTTCTCTGTCAAGTGTTTAAATCCACGAGTAGCCGATGAACACATAAAAGCATGGCATTCCTGTTCGGTTTTCTACTTGACTCTTGTGAAACAGAGCCAACTGCTACAGAATCCAGCATGATGAAGGCATTTTCCTCCTTGTTACTCTCATGTCAAAGACCAGAAAGCAGAGAGCTGTGAATCCCCACATCTCTAGAAGAGGAAATGTCAAGGACATGTCAGTTCTTAGTCTGGCTAGTGATTTAAAAAAAAAAAAAATCAACAAATAACTAGGTTTTTTGTTTGTTTGTTTGTTTTAATTGAGAAGAGATACTATCCCTTCACTGACAGAAGGTGACCATACACATCACAAAGGAGAACTGCATGCATGGACTTCAATGGAGCATAAATGAATTGGCAGCAGACAACACTTTTGTTGTCCCAGTAAGATAATTTTCTGTGAGATATGTGTCCAGTGTCCACTGCCCTGGCCTCCAAGAAGCCATCTAATGGCCACCAAGGGTACTGACTGTGGATGACTGGGAGACATGTGTTCTGGAACTATGGAAGAACTATCAATTGTCGATGCTTACCGTTTACAAGGAACGGCTACAAGAACAGACACCTGGATAACACTTGCCAAATTGGGACTCCACTCACAACGTCAGGGTGGAGTTCCTAGCTAACAGGTCAACCTCTGAAGCACAGAACTGACCTCTGCTTTGTTAGAGAATGGCGTCTAGTTTACATGACCACCTGTCTTTAAATAAGTGGTAAGATGTAAATGGGGTGATTTCACTACATGAGTTTGAACTAAAACATGCAAATGTGAAATAGCAGAACTCGAATTTCTTTTACTTGGACAGTAGATGATCAAAACAAAATCTACAACACAAAATAAATAAAATCTACGAAAGAGTACTCAAAAATATACTGTGAAACAAAAAACATTCTAGATAGTGCTTTCCAGAGAATAACAGCCTTCCTGGAAGAGTACAGAAATGCTCAGCAGATGTAGCTAAGGGAAGGTTTCACGAATGTTTACAGTAATTACTAATCAGCTCCACATTAGTAGAGTTGTTGACATTTGCTTATAATATATACAAAAATTATGCCATACAGTACACTTCTATGCATTTCTTCTGGAATAAAATGAAGCCAACACATACCTTTTCCCAGTGAACAATTTCCCATGCACCATTTCTCAAAACTGCAGAGAGAAAAGATGACATTTTAAAGAACAATTTTTTTTTAAACTATCAACCATAGGTTCTACCTAACAAAACAATTATTTTAAATGGATAGCTTCTAATGAAATGGCTAGCGGCAATATTATATCTTTAAAAACGAGTTGTGACAGCAAGGCGCAAAAAAGGAAATAAAAACTTGCAAGTTCTATTTCAGCTCCCACAGTGACTTATCTCTAACTCAAGGCAGCCTCACTAGAGTGGCCACATGCCTCCTCCAAGATACAGGGGAGCCTCAGGGTTGAGGCGGGACGGGGAGTGGGGGGGGAGGGTTGACAAATTATGTTAAAGGAAAATAACTCGCCTACATTCATTTTCTAATGACAATCATTATCCTGAGTGGTACTAGTCTACATGGGTTATAGTAATTACTAGTTTTAATCTTGAATAGACAAAAGGCAGTATAAGCATGGACATAACAGATTTTTAATTAATGAGACTTTAATACAAAGAAGAATCAGAAAAGAACCCAGTATTATTAGGTCCATAATAATAATGCAAGAACATTCCATGTGTGGCTTAGTAGGAAAAGTGAAGGAAGCTATTCTGAAATTGAGAAGAGTATTTTATAGTCGACTTCCCGCAGCATTGCACAGTACAGTTACTCAGTACCTCCGTTACTCAGTACTGTTACTCAGTACCTCAGTTACTCAGTACCTCTAACCCCACCCACTCTAGGTTTGTGATGTAATCCTGAGCATAGTGAAGCATACCAAACACTGAAAACAGTACAAGTGAGGCAGGCAACACTGCACTTAGGACTTAAAGAAAAAACACAAGGCCCAGTGATAAATGACATGGACATTAAATCCTTGAGGGCAAAGCTAGGTTTGTTCTGACATCAAAAACAGCACAGCACATATACAATGCGAAATTACAAAATAATTAATTAACAGCAAAAAATTATACGATATTCAGTTTCTGTTAATGTTAGAAGTGAGAGGGTTGGAACCTTCTAGAAAAGTCATGAAAACAAGCTGAAGACATTAAACAGCAAACCCAACATTAATTCCACATGACGTTTTAAAACCAGCATTCTAGTATACATTCTTTTAATCTAGATATAATTTGGGTAGTCCAAATTCTCTTATAAGGCTCGTGTCTTACTTAGTTCATTGTTTCTAATGTCTTACGCCTGCCTCTCCTGTCACATAAGACATCAAATGCTGACAGAATAACAAATGCCAAGAATAAAACACCTTGCAAGGCATGCTGGTGAGAAAACTTTATTAAGTTCAGGTGTAAGGCTAAAACTAAAGCAGGTCTAGCACACTGGCAGTGTAACTGTACGCGTGTTAAAATTCTTATTTTTATACTACTCAAACAGATCGGGGCCAGGGACCTGAACCACACACATTTAGAACTGTAGCTAGCCTCTAAAACTCGAAGGCCAGCAGAGTCTAGCTGATCCCAGGAGGGAGGCTGTGCTTTGCCAATGTACGCACAGCACCAGGAGTCCAGAAGACACATCTCACAGTAAAAGCTGGACTTGGGCTGTGCCTGCCCATGCTTCCACTGTCTCTCTCAGAATGGTTTGTCACCATGAATCAAGATTAATGGAGAGAACATGCTGCCTGCTACTCATAACCTAGTAGGTAAAATGTAAAGGAGCATCCACAAGAGAGGCAGCTAAGTCTGTCCACGTGGACTCTAACTAGATAAACTGATACAATGTTTGGGCAAAAACACTTGGACGTTTCTCTAATGAAATTTATTTCCTTCAGAGCCCATTTCTTATTAAGCAGATATTTTCCCAAATACCACAATAACCCCTTTTTGTATGGAGGACTTGAGCACCTGGAGAGCTCCCTGTCTTAGGACCAGGATCCTAGAACTATTCCCCAAGTGGACAGTGCTGGGCACGGTACTTGGCTCCTACTCAGTGTAGGTTTGTATACCCCTTCCGTTCAGATATCTGAGACTCTGAGTAAAATGTTTTCCTCTCCTTCAGTGTGCTGACATAGCACCGTGGTGGGCTGACCTCTGACCTTTACATTTACTCCATCATGCCGCTTTCAGGTCTTCATGTCACCATGCAATACTGCAACTACAGCCACCTTATGGAAAAATCTCTGAGGGCATTTCTCTTAATTACCTAACTTGTCCTTTTGTGACAGTAACTTGACTGTTTTAAGTCTTCTGTATTATACAAAATTTATACATTTATACAATTTATTAAGTTTTTTTTAAAATTTGCCCCTCCCTCCCTACATCACTCCTTCCTTCCCTCTCTCCCTCCCTGACATACATTTCACTATAAAGCCCATGTTGATCTTGACCTTGAAAGCCCCTGATTCAGCTTCCTGAATGCTGGAATTGTGTTACCACCAAGGCTGGCTGAATTGTCAATTAAGAAAAAATGTATATGAATATTTTATCTACATGTATGTTTGTGTACCATGTGCATGCTTGGCATACAAAGGCCAGAAGAGGGGGTTAATGCCTTGGAACTGAAGTTACAGATGGTTATGAGCCAACATATGAATGCTGGGAATTAAACCTGGGTCCTCTGGGAGAGCAGTCAGTGTTCTTAACCACAGAGCCATCTATCCAGCCCTTGAATCATCAGTTCTCATAAAAGACTAATTTACAAAAAAATCCAAAAATATATCTAAGAGAAAATTAGTGGAGACATGTAAATGGTCAGATGTGATTTAACCGTGAATTAAAAGATTTAAGCTCCAAATCAAAGTTTAAAAGGGATTTGTGCATGTGTGTGTCATGTTTTAAGTTTTTCTGATATTTAATTTCTTTCTTTTTTAAAATGATGATTTAAATTTCATTTTAAATCAGTTCCTGGTAATACATACAAAGCTTTGGCACAATCATCGTTTTATCTGTTTTATTGTTACATTTTCTTATTAGTTTAGGTATAGCATTTTAAAATTATGATTAATAATACTTTCTAAGCAACTTAATTTTTCTTATATATTAATAATGTCATACATGGTTTTTGATGGGTTTGTTACAGTCGCCTGCCTCCCTGTTCATCTCATTTTCAAAAGGTAACAATTTCTCCTATTATGGACAAACACCTTTGAACATCTAGAATTATTTTACTAATAAAAATGTCCCATGTGGTAGAGAGATGGCTCGGGGCTAGGAGCACAAGCAGAGGACCTGAGTGTGTCTCTTGGCATCCACGTCATGTGTTCACTTTTGTTTGTAGCTCCAGCTCCAGGGGCCAATGTCCTCTTCTTGTCTCTCTAAGCACCATGTGCACAAGTGTAAACATGAACACATGCACACATACATACACATAAAATACAAATCATAAAATCTTTTAAAACATTTCGTTTTTAAAATGTATTTTAATTTTCACCATCTCAAAAAGACATGTGTGTGTGTATGTGTGTGTGTGAATGTATATGTAGTATGCCTGCATGTGCACTTGTGTGTGTATGTGACACATGTGCACATGTATGTATATGGAGGCAAGAAGGTGACATCAGATGTCTCATCCAACCTCATCTTTTTGGTCCATCCCTGAACCGGATGCTCAGTGATAGGACAGACTGCTTGGCTTAGTGAGCTCAGGGGATTTGCCTGTCCTGCCGTGCTAAGGTTATTTTGTTGTTGCTTTAAGTAGATGAGGGGATCTGAGTTCAGTTCCTCATACTTGGATGACAGAATTATTACCAATGGAGCCACCTCCCTAGCCCCCATAAACAACTTCCTATGGCATAGCTACCATTCACTCCCCATGATCACTCCTTGCCATTCCCTTCCCCCTCCCCATGTCCTCTGTGCTCAAAGCCCCCATGCCCTTTCTTGACTCCTTTTATATGTGATTCTGTGGCTGGGGCATTCCTCTATCCCCATCAAGCTAACCCACCTGTCTTCCACATCTCAGCTTTCATACAACACTCTCAGGAACTTTTGTGGATACTTGGTCTTTTATCACGATAAATAAGCTGCTTTCCTTCAGAGTTCAAACCAGACATTCACAGAGAGAGGGGAGGGGGAGGGGGTTGTTTCCTCCCCAGATTGTAAGAGCTATCAAAGTGTCAACCTCTCCTATCCTGCTTACTCTAGTATATCCAGGGTAACAACACAGTCACTCAAAGAACCTGCTAAGCACTTGCTGGATGGAATGCTGGGCTCACGTATTTGCTCGTGTTTGAGAGCATAAGAAATCTGAGTAGTAGTCACACAGATGTATTGATGTTACAACCCCACTTCTTAGTAAATGTCACATTAAAATAGCATGCACATACCACTTAATATACAGTTGTATTAAAAAAAAAAAACCACTTTAGCAGTTTCTTAAAAAGTTAATCACCGTTACCATAGGACCTGGAAATCCCATTACTGGGTATGAAGCCCTGTATCACTTGTGTGTGACCTGTCCATTCACTACAACATCACTTATATTAAGCCAAAAGTGGGAACAAGATAGGCATCAACTACTGTTCAGATGAGCACAGTGCAGATTGTCTGTTCAATAGCGCACTGTATGCAACAAAGAGGAACGGAGAGCTACGATGAGGGGACGTGGAGGAACCCTAAAGATATGCCAAGTGAAAGACTGCTGACAGACAAGGCCACCACAGATTGTACGACTACGCTTATATAAAGCACTTAAAATAGACAAATCCATGGAGACAGGATGCAGATTAGCGGTTGCCAGGGCTCAGAGAATGGGACAGCACCGGCTGACCACTCCCATACAGGGGTTTCTTTATGGAATGCTGAAAATGGGCTGGAACTGGGTGGTGTGGTGTAGTACACAATCTCCTGAATCATCGGAGGGCCCCAGGTGCCCATTCTAGGATGGGGACTACTTTGGCAAGGCAAGTGATAACTGAGTAAGAATAGCCACACAAGGATGCAATGAGCTATTTAGACATTTGCTTAAAATAGATTTCTCAGTTTTGTAAGTTGCTAAAAAGATTAAAAGTGTTATGTAACATGAGATGAAGTAACACCCTCTGTTCTCTGATGTCAGCTTGGGGCTACCCCTCCAGCTCTGCCATCTAATCTGGTCCTCTTGAACTGACGCCGCTGTAGCAGATGTTTGCTACTTCACATGTAAAAATAGCGCTGGGCCACTCCTCTGGCTCCAGTCAACACAGCCAGCGTCCCAACTGCCTTCCAGAGTGGTCTTCCAACCCTACTCTTGCCCTAAGCCTGCCCCCTTGCTCTAATCACCAGGAATCTCTGCCTCTGACGACCAGGGACAATGGATGGGTACATTGTCTCCACACAAATGTTTTCTGTTGTTTCATGACTGAAGAAGTAATTGGAAAATATGGATGACTATAAAAAATTTACACACCGAAAAAAAAAGGCTTAAATGCAGTGCTAGTCAATGACATTGTATCTTCTCCCTCCTTTGTTTTTAAAAATATCATTACATTAGCTCTTAGTTGTATGTACATCTATCTATTCCGTGGCCCTTGAGTGGAGGTCAGAGGACACCTTATGAGAGTTGGCTCTCTCATTCCACCTTGTAGTTCTGGGTTTTGAACTCAGGTCCTCCAGTTTGGCAGCAAGCACCTTACCTACTTAACCATCCCACTGCCCCCTTTTATCATTCTGGAAACAGGTTCTCACTATACAATGTGGACTGGTCCAGAACCTTCTAAGTAGACTAGGTTGACCTTGAATTCAGACCTGCCTGCTTTGCCTCCTGGCTGCTGGGATTAAATGAAGGTGCAGCCACCATTTTATGTAGTGTAAGCTAACCTTGAATTTGTTACAAGTGGAGTCTGGCCTTAAACTTTTTATCCTTTTTGACTCTACCTCCCAAGTACCAGGTTAGTCATGAGCCACCACACCTGGCGATCAGTGACACATTTCATCAAGTTGGAAATAAATGTTTCCAGTCAGGCAAACAGGTTCCCCCAGGAAAGGCTGCAGCTTCTCCTCACCTCAGCACTACTATCCCATGCCATCAGACTTGTTTTATTCTTGAAAAAAATATACATACACATAAATATATATATACATATATACACATACATACATACTTACACACATACACACACACACACACATATAAACATATAAATATACATACATATGTTTTATACCTGACAATGATATTAAGGTCAAAACACACAGTCAACTGGCTTGTGACAAACATTGAATGGCATGGCTATATGAATGACAATTGGTCCGGTAGTGAAGCAGAGGACCAGCAAGACATTTCAATACGTAAGGTGCCTGCCAAAAAAACTCAAAGTACCTGAGTTAGTTCAATCCACATAGGCTACGTTCACAGAGGTCTCGCATCAAGGGAAAGGATGCGCTGCTACCCAAAGGGGAGGGACAGGAAAGTACCAGGAACCTCGGAGATGTCTAGGCACAGCTACCTGGGGTTCTTGCTACTGCACTAAAACATGGATTTTGAACTTCCCTGATAAATATAAAAATCTTGGTCCCAGGGAAGCCTGGGTAGAAGTTCCCACAGTTTACATCTACTAGTCAATCAAGTCAGACTGTAGCTTGTTTAATCAGGTAAGTTATCAATCTATATACACCCTTAGGTTGGTTTTTAAAACATTCCATCTACTAACTACACTTCTCATCCATCAAAATCAGTCTATACTTTTCCCTAGCAAACAATTTCCCAAGTACCATTTCTTAAGTTGCTCTTGGGTAGAGGGTGGAGGAGATTCAGGTGATTAGTAGCACACTCTAGTCGCTAGCCCAACCTGCCCTGATCTAGGCCAAGGCTCAGACTCACACTGACAGATGCTCCAGAGGCAAGGCTTTATCACAACCCAATCAACAGCTGCACTTTGAGGAAATTCCGGCTTTCTCCTCATCTGTGCCACGGCCAAGTGACACAGAACTCTATCTGCGTGCCTGTACCCTGCAGGAACAAGTCCGTGAGCTGTGCTGCTGAGTCCAGGGTAGTCGGCTTCCGCTTCACATCAGACACAGTCAGACTTCTCCCTCAGGCATCCACAGCTACACATTCACCAGCAACAAGTGAAATTTCACTGCACTGACCACAACCCAGACAGGCACAAACCACTTCAACTGTGTCAATGTGGTGAATACTTGATAGTCAGTCCAAAGTCTGCACGGGCTAGGATTAATCAATGTGCATACTGCCATTACATATCAGTGCAGTTAAAAACCTAACGGAATAGAGTATGTTATGAACTTACAGTGGGACCCTGATTTTTTTTCCCAAATAATTTTTATTATTATTATTTTCTTTATTTACATTTCAAATGCTATCCCGAAAGTTCCCTATACCCCACCCCCACCCCTGTTCCCCTACCCACCCACTCCCACTACTTGGCCCAGGCCTTCCTTTGTGCTGGGTCATATAAAGTTTGCAAGACCAAGGGGCCT
>NC_034602.1:58779387-58781385 GCF_900095145.1 Mus pahari
TCAAAAAACCCCATTAAAAAATGGGGTACAGAGCTAAATAAAGAATTCTCAACTGAGGAATATCGAATGGCTGAGAAACACCTGAAAAAATGTTCTATATCCTTAGCCATCAGGGAAATGCAAATCAAAACAACCCTGAGATTCCATCTCACACCAGTCAGAATGGCTAAGATTAAAAATTCAGGGATCCTGATTTTCAACACTCATTCCATGGGTCTTCGGCACCAAAGACCTGGCAGACATGAGGCTGTTCCCATCACCCTTTCCCCTACTTCTTCTGTCCCTCGGGGCAGAGATAAAGGAAATACACAGCTTGAGGCTATATACCTTTTAGGCTCTGAGAACATACAGAATCTGGTGTTGTTTAAAAAAAAAAAAAGAATCAAGCACAACAGGAAACATTTGAGTAAATCAAGACCTGAACCGCAGCCAAGGACACCTTTCAGTCACAGCTCACTGCTGGCTCTCCTTTGAAACTGGTTCCTGACATCTAACCCTTAGAACAATTAAAACAAGCGCCATCGCAGGCAGTGTGCTGGCAAGGGAACCAGGAACCTAGCTTTCTAAATCTGTAGCCTCGTCTAACCTCCATTCCAACTACTTTGGAGAAAGCAGGAAACACTGAAGTGTCCTTTGCCAAGAGACTATTGAGTTTTGTAGGTCCAAAGGTAGCAGGGCTCCCACCTGGCTTCCCGCGGAGATGATTAACGGGTGCGGGGGAGAGCTTTAACTTGAGGCAGGAAAGGATCCTGAATGGCCTCTAGCTGCTTTGACAGCTCATTCTGAGTTTTTGAGCCTCCTCCACCTCGCCCCTGTGCCATCCAAACACACCTGCTACAGTTTCCACACAGTCTAATTAGGGTGACGGCATGCACTGGAGGGCTCAGACATTAAACAAACACCTCAAAGTAGCCCATTTTAACCCAGCGGGATACTGGTTGGCAGCATTGGTGCAGTGGGTTTCCTCTGTGAAAGGCAAACATTCTTCAAGAGTACTTGGGCCCTTCTTCACCAAAGGCCTGGAGGCGGCCCTGGGAGTCAGACAGAAAGCTCTGTAGCCTGACTCCTCTACAAGCTCAGAACTTCCTAGAGAGATGCCACCCATCTCCCGATTTAAAGCAATCTGTCACTAGAAATGTCTCTGAAAGTTACTGGCTACTCGGCAGTCAGTTACTTCCCAAAATAGGGAGAAAGAGGCAGATCTTCTTACAGTGTATCACAGAGAATGGAGTAGAAACACACACATATGCACACACAGGAAAGGTTAGTGGGCTTCATTTCCTCTCTGCAAGTAAGCCTTTGAGAGGGATTTTAGGTTACGGTGAAGGTTAAGTGCAGCCAAGACCTCTAGACCTGTGTAAATAAGAAACCAATGCCCTCATACTGAAGCGCCATTCACTCACCTAGCACACTCTCACTGTAATGACAGTTCAAAGGTGGAATCATCATGTGGCCCAGAAAGACAGTACATGTAAGCATTTTGTTTAAACTTGCCTATAAAGGCCAAATTAAATCTCTACATGTATTGTCAAACCATTGTCTTCTACTGACACAAAGGACAAAGGAAATGTCATCAGTTGATGTCTCTTGGGGTAGTCTGTTTACACTGGCATCAAGTTGGCTGAAAGCACTTCTATAAACTGAAGTATAAAACTCTAGAGTGGCCTCCAAAGCCTGTCTCATTGCCAGTCACACAGCCACACTGAGATCCCATTCCAGACATCCAGGGACTCCTGGGTAACTCTAGCAATCTGTGTTTTCAGGAGCCCTCTGAGGGACTCAGAGCCATAACCAAGTTTGAGAGCCAGCACCATAAAAGCAAATGTACAGAGGAAGTAACAGGACAAGAGCGTGGGCCAGCAATCCTCTATTCTCAATACCTTTAGTACTCACAATCCTCTACTCTCAATACCTCTCGTACCCACAATCCTCTGTTCTCAATACCTCTAGTACCCACAATCCTCTGCTCTCAATACCTCTAGTACCCACAATCCTCTA
>NC_034602.1:58781615-58793577 GCF_900095145.1 Mus pahari
TACCCACAATCCTCTATTCTCAATACCTCTAGTACCCACAATCCTCTATTCTCAATACCTCTAATACCCACAATCCTCTATTCTCAATACCTCTAGTACCCACAATCCTCTGTTCTCAATACCTCTAGTACCCACAATCCTCTGTTCTCAATACCTCTAGTACCCACTGGATCATAAAGCATTCATTCACCTTTTTCTTTACCTCATTGAGAAATTTCTTACAAGAAAAAAACTCTTCCTGCCTGACCCCACCATGTCACAATTCCTTGGCTTCTGTTTTTAAAGCTCCTCAACTGTTATTCTGTTAAAAACTGGAAACAGATTTAGTTCAGAGCTATGAAGCCCCGTGGCTTCTGAAAAGCAGGGTGGGGCGGCTATCTTAGGCTTGAAGTCAGCACTAAAACTTGGCAGGGTTTCCAGCCCGAGGGAATCGAACACTACAGGTTCCTTATGTCCTCCTAGTAGTCACCCTAGCTTCGATCGCTAATCAATAAAAACCAAAACCATTTCTGTGCCTTGCCCTGCCCTATACAGCTGTCAACTTCTTTTAATATCATACTGGTAATCTACTCACACCCTTCAACAATTTCTCCAGTCTTCTTACCAGGGTTTTCAAAAGTTCCCCTAACCACGACCCCAACCCAACGTGTCTTTATCCATGCTCTTGTGGCTTCCCCAACATACATCTCTGCAGTTGTCAAAGCAAACCATTTGCTATTCCCAGGTGTAATCTCATGCCTGCCCACATTCCACAGAGCTGCCCACAGTAGCCCTTCATCCACAGCTCTCTGCTGAGTTGCTTTAACATCCATTCATCATAAAACTCCCAAAAGTCATTTGTGAATTCCACTTCTTTCATTTGATCCTCAATATTCTCTCTGGCTTGTATATCGATCTTCATTTTATCTTCCTTCCCTGGCCATAATGTCATTGTGCCCTTCCCTCAGCCTTGAGCAGGCTGCTCAGACCTGGCTTGCCACACTTGCTAGCCTACCTAGGGTGGAGTCTTCCAATCTAGGTAAAGTCTATTGTCCTGCAGCTTTCCTCCATGACACCACTACCGGCTGAGAGGTGGAACCTGTTCTAACACTATCTTGACAAAACAATGAGATCCTGGCATGGTGGGGGATGGGTTCCTCCCCTTTATAAGCTCAGACTCTTAAGTAAACATTGGCCTTGATCAGAAAACTTTGTCTTGGCTCCTAATTTCTCTTGCAGCCTTTCCCATCTAAAACCATCTTTACTTTCAGGAACCTAGTAAGTAACCTGGCGGCTACATCATATGGATCAGGAATGAAGACTTTGTCTATTTCTGCATAGGTCTTAGCACAGGGAAGGTGTTCAAGACAGACTTACTAGAGGAAAATAACAAATGCCATACATATATTTGAATCACACCTATTTTTCCCAGGAAATCTGGACATGCAACTCATTTGGGTTAGGCTAACACAGGTAGAGGAAGTACCTGCAAGTGTAATGAGAAAAAGAAAGAAAAGAAAGATGAAGGAAGAAAGACTAGGGGAGAGAGGTATGCCCACATAGGAAGGAAAGCCAAGAGCTAGGCAAAACAGAAATTCTGAAGTCAGATGCCTTCCTGTCCATTCAACTGTGCTCCCATAGTCCTCAGTGGGTTTTGTCCCTCTGTGTACATCTTTAATTTATGGGAGAAATGAAACACAAGCTGGTCTGTATTTCTCAACAAATGAATACCAGCTCCCTATCCAAGGTTATAGTGGAGCTCAATGGGCCCAATTTACACACACTCCTAAGACATTCAAACTGATTTGGAAATATTACCAGCTTTTGAGATGTGTGAGGTTATTCATGTTATCCACATACATAACTCTCAGCCCCGGGAAAC
Organism: Mus pahari; assembly: GCF_900095145.1. Classification (NCBI taxonomy): domain Eukaryota; kingdom Metazoa; phylum Chordata; class Mammalia; order Rodentia; family Muridae; genus Mus; species Mus pahari. The sequence goes on from NC_034602.1 coordinate 58,783,477, forward strand.
AATCCTTTCTAAGGACTGTATACAGGAAAGCTGACGTCCATGCAGCAAGGTGCATATGCAGGCTCACTAGATGTGAGGAGCTCATTGCATCCTATGTGGGGAGCCAGCAGTAAGACAGAAGGTGCTGCTGTCTCTTTTCAATGGGCCTGTGAATTGGTGCTATTTTAATCCTTTCTCAGCTCTGCAGTGAACTGAAGCAGATGGACTCTGGCCTGTTAGTGGGTCACTTCAGATTGAATTACCCAAACAACACCTTGATGCCTTTTCTCCAGAGGACTTTAAAAGCGAGGTGGTTTCCGGGGTGGGGGGAAGCAACCACCCACTTCCTGCACTTCAGGCTCCCGTGAGTGTGCTGACAACCACTTCTCTCTTCTACTCCTGAAAGGCCTGTGTAGCACTAGGGAGGAAATTCTAGGTGGAGGTCTTTTTGTGATGTTCATGGTGTGCCTGGATTAGGGGGGCTAGAGAGAGGCCCATCCATTTAGATGACCTGTTGCTCTTGCAAAGGATGGGGTTGTGGTCTACAGTCATCTTAACTCCAGTTTGAGGGAATCCAATGCCCACTTCAGACCTCCACCGGCATCAGGCACACATGTGTACACAGACATACATACAGACAAGCCATCCATACACATAAAATAATAAAATGAATCTTTAAAAAAAAGTGTACCTAGGCCAAAAGAATTTCATGTAGCCTTTTCTACAAAATTAAATTACAGAAAAAAAGTTCAATAAACCAAGGCATATTTTTTTCACAAAAAAACCCCACTATCGTAGTAAGAGAAGGTATTATGAAAACTAAGTCCAGTAATATTGGCTCTCATCCAACTATAGAACCAAGCCAGGGGGTCAGCACGAGGCCCTGTCTCCCACACCTCACTTTCTGGACACACACACAGTATCCTGTAGGGAGTATGTCCAAACCTGGGATTTTAAAACAGCATTTCTATTCATTAGGCAATTATAAATTATTCCAACTACCTTAGCCTGTACCCAAACTCTATCTTTTCCCAGTCTTCTATGTCATGGTTTTAAATGAGATTCTTATAGCATTCGACAGAAAATGGAGACATAGTTTTATAATTTAAAAAGAGAGCTAGCAGAACCACCATTATGAATTTATATGGAGACTGGCTTCAGTGTATACATTACAGTAACAGTGACAATGTTGCCACATCACAGAGATGATTTTGGCAAAAACAACTTAGTTCAGGGGAGACAAGGAGAGACCCCCCCTGCCATATCTATCTCTCTGTCTCTCTGTCTGTGTGTGTGTGTGTGTGTGTGTGTGTGTGTGTGTGTGTGTCTGTACAATAAAAACTCAGATGGAAAGAAGAAATCAGACGAAGTATAGGTAATTTAGATGCAAGGAAGAAAAAAAAAAAAAGAAGCACTTGAGAAGAGCCACACGCTAGGGCTTGGAGTAATAGAAGCAATAAGTGGATACTGCATTCTGTGTTCACAGTAGGCAAAGCCAGGGCAGCAATGCTGGTGCAATGGCAGCCAATGTAGGTAAGGAAGTGTGAGAGCTCCTACCACGCTCATATTTGTTCAGTGCCTGGAAAGCAGCCCAGAACACGGTGATGCAAAAACTGCTTGCTTCATCTTATTCTCACCCTAGATCACGAATTCTCAAGGAAGCTCCTTCACACTTCCAGCCTGTTTTCCCTTTGTTATCTATAGTCAAGTATCCTTCTAGCGAATGGATGCGTGCGCGCGCGCGCACACACACACACACACACACACACACACACACACACACACACACACACACAGAGGTTGCATGCAGCCTCTGCTAAGACAAAACAATAGGCTGGAAGCTACTGGAAATCTATAGATAAGCAAGAGATGGGTCTGTCCTCTGCAGCATTCCTCGTTCCTCTCTACTGTAGAAAACATCTTCACAGCAGCACACCAGGCATAAAGAAAAGCAACAGACCACAAAGCTTGCCCAGACTCATGTGTACCTGAACTTGTTAGCATCAATTTTCATCCTTTACCCCTTCTCTGAAACTAGGCTCTTGGAAAATAATATAAAAGTCACATTTGCCACACACTAAGCCATCTGCTTAACCAGCATATGCAGATCTCTAAGGCAAAAAGTGGCATTTCTCCAAAAACATTGAGGACAAGCTCAAATGTAAAGCCTAGTTGAACAGTTCTGAGTTGGAGCCAACCTCTGTAATTTAGTTGGTAGAAACAAGGTGCCAGACAGTCACCAATCTATAGCTAAGTGGCTGAAAACGTTAGAAATAAATTATCATTGTTTATTGTTTCTGAAGTCTCTAGGGATGACCAGAGTGACCAACTGGGGAGCCTTTTTAGTATCTTACACAAAAGCTGAGAGAACACTCGTTTGAGGAGGAATACCCAAGACTGAATCCTGGCACTAGAGTCAAAGGCACCCTCTCATGCATCACACGGTCTTGGCAAACATTTAGAAAGATCTAAGCTTAATACTTTAAATCTCTGTCAAAATTAATTACCTGTCATAAATATCTCCCTCCCCCGCCTACACACCGACCACTGCCTCAGTTCAGGAAAGGAAATCGAATTTCACTCTGGTCTAATGGCAACAGATGGCTCTTCTATTAAGTAATTTGAGTTATCTGACAGCAAATAGCATCCTGTTCAAACAATTTTCTTATCTCCCATCATCTGCCAAACCAAGAATACCAGTGCTCAAAAACTAGGGGAGACTTAAGCAGGGAGATGCCAATCACTCGGGAAAGAATTCCAAGTATCAACATGATTTCTTGGCTATAGGACTTCCTTTTCCTGACCAACCTGGTTTCTGTAGCTGAGTCTGTACAGTTCATTTTATGAGCTGGTCTCATTTAGTAGGGGTGCCTTCTCACGTGTCTGCTCTTCATTTTGACACAGAGAGAGAAAATCTTGTACCCTTCTAGAGAATGGAAAAAACCAGGAAGAACCCACAACAATGTTTTTTTCCAACAGGAACATTTTGGGTAATCGAGATGTAAGTAATCAAGGTCCCTCTGACACAAGGTGCGCTAACCTAAATTCATACCACCATGACAACTGTCCTTCAAGGCTTTCGAAAGACCTACCACCAGTCACCAAAGACTAGAGTCCTCTGCCAGTGGTTATTATGCACTAGAAAAGTACTTGCAAAGCTGTGCTTTAAAAGCTTCTACTGAATATTCTTAGCAATGTGATAACAAATGCAAGAGCTGCCCTTGTCAGAAATACCAGCACCCAAAACATCTGACAGTCCTCCCTTTCATCCTTATGATTGTTCCTTTCCATCTCAACTCCTAGAGCAGCTTTGTGTCCCTCCCCCATGATCCTTTCGGTCCTCCATCCTGAACCTACATGTTCAGTCTGCTTCTTTTTTGGTTCCTTAGCCATAGCTACTGCAAACAGACAAGGAAAACTGGAATCTCCTCTGCCTGGCATTTAAGGTCTCATAAAACTTGATCCTAGCCTATCTTGTAAATCATGTGTCTGCTTCTCCCTGATGGGAATCTCTTTGGGGCACAGGACACTCTAATAATAGCGTGATCCAGCAATCAGGTGGTGTTTTTCTTCCCCAGGCTGTCTTTGCTTCCCCCTTCCCACTCAACCCACGGGCAAAATGTCATCCCCACATCTCTCTCTATTCACCCACAGTCCTCCCAAAATTTTAGACCTAGCTCAGGATAAAGCAGGATTTTCTCCCTTTGGGGGCTTTATAGCCTCGGACAATGGAAACACTATTTGCCACAAAAATCCAATGAGTCATTGGGATGGCACAGCCCAGACTTCATCATCTTCCTGAGTCTACTATTGCACTTATGTACTTGGGCATGGCTTTTCTCCTCATGTATATATATATATATATCTTAACAAAGAGGCTGCAAGTTCTTCAAAGTTAAAATTCTTACTAGATCTTTTCTTATATCTTCAAATAATTAATCTTTCAGTAGAGACCCTAAGTATTTAGGCTAATAAACATACCCTCCACAAATGTATAGAAAAACCTAGCAGAGAAGGTCTTTGGTAGGAGGTGGTGAGAAAAAGGGAGTAAATACCAACAGAGTGGTGGTCCTTAATCTTCCTAATGCTGCAATCCTTTAATACAGTTCCTCATGTTGTAGTGACCCCCAACCATAAAATTGTGTCATTGCTACTTTATAACTGCAATTATGCTACTAATATGAGTCCACCATGCAGATATCTGAATTGCAGGATAGCTGATATATGACCCTTGCAGGGGTTTCGAGCCACAGGGGTTGAGAACCCTTGTCATGGAGCCTCCCTGACAGGAGCAATAGTAGATACTGTGCATACTGACGAGGTGATGCTAAAAGGTACCTGGTTCCCTCCTCATCAGAGACCTGGAGATAGAAAGGAGACTCTAAGCTCAGAGACGGCATACGATCTCTGTTTTCAAGCTCTTACTTTTTAAAACTATGAGAGCCATGGTCCTCTTGGCCTGCGTTGAAGGTCATTTTGGTTGGGTTGGTCTATAACAAAAAAGGCTGTAAACACCACACCCACTCATAAGCTGGTCTGCTTTTAACTGTGTGCTTTATTTCAATGGATAATTCCATCCACCTCCAAGGAATAACTCAGGGTAGTTTTCAAACAAGTAACAAAATTTCAGATAAATTTCAATCATTCCTACAGCCAACACTCTTCACAAATAAAATAAAGCCATTTTTTTAAACAGTTTTTAACACGGGGGGGGGGGGCATAAACCGTAGACCTTATTAACAATACATTCAGAAGCACATAGCTAGGAAACACCTAAATATATTCAAATGCAGCTTTTTCACAAATACCACTCTCATGGGAATTTAAGTGCTGTGTTAATAACTGCTAAGGACAGTTAATAACTGCTGGGACAGAAAGTATTTCAATACAATAGAGTATCCTCAACTGAATCATACGTAAGTAAATAATCTGGGGCTATGACAATGAGCAAACTTGGTAAACACAAGAGGCATAAAGGCCTTACCTTGTGTCTGTTTCTTGTTCACAGCATTATCAGCCTTGTGTCGTTTCTAAAAGTTCAGAACAAAACAAAAGGTTCAGTGAAAAAGTGAATGCAATCCAGAAAATGGTACTCAGAGTAAACAAACATCTTTAACTTAGGCTTCTGGGTTTTTGTCTTTCTACACTCATAGATGGGGTGTTGTTAGACCATCCCCAGCTTCCTCCTATAGTACTCCTCCATGGTAGCACAGGCATGGGGCCCTCAGAAAGTTCTTAAATAGCAAAAAGGTAGAATAACATTTAAGTGATACTAGAGAAACGGAAGCGAAAGCCAGATTTAGTCTACTGCTTAAATAACTCACGTAGAAGATTACCCAAGAGAACTCTGTATAATAACTACCACTTAATAATGGGATTCAAGTAGTTTCAGCTTTTTGTAAAACCCATTATCTGATTAAGCTGAGCACGTGCCCCATAACTTGGAGGTACGCTGATATTGGTCGACAACTAGAGACAAGTTCATCGGCCACTTCCAGGACAGTCTCTTCTCTTCGGTGTTCACAGTACCACCTAGTTCAACCAGAAGCCACTGAGGAATAGATTCTAATCCTCTTTGTCCCCAAAGCACCCACAAAGGTGAAGAGTGAGCAGGTGATTTCTAACTTGAGACAGGTGAGTTTGAAGAGTTACAAAAACCAAGATTTTATAAGAGTAAAACAAACAAACAAACAAACAAACAAACACAACACCATCACCACCAGCAGCAACAACAAATAACCAGAAGGCTAGGAGAAAGGCAAGGCGCTAATGACCAGGGACCACTATGTCTTCTGTCATTCATCCTGGGGCTTCTGTCTAATCTTACAACATGGAAAAAAAAAAAAAAAAAAACCACACCGGACACAGGTAATATGACAGGAAAGTCATATAGAAAGATTTAATTTTTTTTTTAAATTTCAAATTGAGGTGTTGAGTGTAACTAACCCTTTGTTTTCAAAGATCCTATCTTAGAAAGCCCAAGCCCGCACTTTACTGCCGGAATTGAGGACAAATACACACAAGTGCCTCAGTTTTCCACTTGAGAAAAATAAGGAATTCAAGAAGCATAGTGAAAAACATTTCCCAAGAGAAACCTGTGGAGTCAGCCCACCTCTGAGCCACAGCTGGAGCTAGGGTGAGTGGGGGAAGGGTTATCCAAACTAACTAACGGGGTGGATCCGGTCATCAAAGTGTCAGCCACTGAGCCACAGGGCAGACAAACATTGACATCTCCCTGTGAGGAACGTGGCTCTTACATCTCCATGGCATGTCTTTCTCAGTGCCCACTACTCACTACTAAATGTGTGATGGTGAAGAAATATCATGGCAATATCATTGCTTCTAATTTACTAGAAGGTAATTTGAAATATAAAGAAAATTAAATCTTTCTATATTTATATTAACAACAGAAAAAATATAATTATAAGAGTCCAGATATTACTATTTTTTGTTGCTGTTTCTTTCTTAATAAAGGTCACAAGAAAATTTTGAAAGTAATCCAAAGTAAGTTTTGGTCCACAATTATTTTTTAAATCCAAGGTAAATTTAGATAGTAAAAGGAGGCATGGATGATCTCCTTCCCATGTGCATCTATGTGTGGCTTCTAACTGATGGAGAGAAAAGCTAATTAATGAAACATTTCCATCAAACAAGAAATGAAACTGAAAGAGGCTTTGGACATTAGTTTCCACCTACAGGAAATTCTTACAGCAGAGTCACTCTGTCTTCAACCTTCTGCCACCTAATAAATTAGGTCAGTGTGTCAAAAAAAAAAAAAAACCTAAACCAAACCAAACCAAAAAACAAATGTGTTGGAAATACAGAAGGATCCAGCTTCTAACTTTCCCTATACAAATAACTTATATTTTTTATGATAAATATAGCATGATAGCTTCTAAAACTAAAAGTATACAGAAATACAGGTACTCTCTGGTTTCAAACTCCCCCAGTGTTCCTGGGAGCTGGTGCAATGACCACTGTTTTCTACCTTGGATAGAAAGTTCATCAATAAGTGGTGTTGTATGAACAGTGAGTGTTATGAATTTGAGGACACATGGGTGTCCAGTACTGATATCTTTTTATAGCTACTTCCTCTGACAAGGCTGAAAGTGCCATGTTAAATTCCACTTAGAGGACAGAAAGCTGTGTCCTTGAGAGGCAGGCCATAGGCTCAGACTCCTAATTGAGAAGACCCTTTCCTTGCCGGGTGTTGTTTTCCAGGTGCCTTTGGTCTTCTGAGATGAGATTAGTCAAGGCTTAGTCTCTGCTCTTCCTCAATTCCCCTCGAAGTTAGCTCATCTTTTTTCACACCAAGCCTATCACTGGAGCTGCCTATAGCCCTCCCCGCCTCCTTCCTCCTCGTCCCTGCTCTCTCTGTTTCTGTCCCCTTGCTTCAAAGGTGCCCCGAAGAGTGAACATGCTGACCGTCACCTTAGCCCTGACATGGAACCATGAATCCACATGGGCTCATTTTCACAAATCGGAAACTTCAAAGCCACCTGCACGTTTTATTTACTAAGCACTCACTGGGCCCCCAGGCTCCATTAATGCTCCTGAGGGTACAGCAATGTACAAGAGCTCACATCCCTGGAGCTCATGGAGTAGACAAGTGGTTAGAGACAGTATCAGCCAAGTATGTAGGGGATGCACTGTGTTGGGTAGAGATAAATCTTGACAACTTGATTTTGAAAAATTCACCGAATTCTTTTTTAGACTTTTCACCATCTTGTCAACACCACTTGGTCTAATATATCTTCATTATTATTATTTTTTTTTAATGCCAGCTATTGGACTAGTATATCTTGTTAGCTAAAAAAAAAAAAAAATCTGTTCTTTTTCTAAAATTCCTGTTTTGTCCTTTTCTGAAAAGGATCTTTGAATGTTCCCAGGACAGGTGACACTTACTTGCAGCTTGCCTTACTTGCAGCTTGCTGTCCGTGAGGCATGACCCTAAGGGTATCACACGCTTCACTTAATTCTAAAGCCAGCCTGGTGACTGCTTTACTGTCTGAGGACTCGATGGTCCTCTCCAGTCAGACGTCCCCTACTCGGTACCATACGCCTGCTCTCTGGTGCCTGCTCCTCACAGACTGAATGACTAGTCACTTTGTAATGAATGAAATCTAGTAGTGTTTAACAATTTTCTGGTGAAAAAAAAAAAAAAAAAAGGAGGAATGTTTTTATGGTTCTAAATACCAATCCAATAGACGTCTCTAATTCTGATTCTTGCCACAAGAATTGGCATTCATTATGATAAAAGTTTTGGGAAAAAACTTCCATTAATTTAGAATATTTCAGGTATGTTTATATTTATTTTTGTTTATATATATTTGTTTATATATATATATGACACAAAAATAAGACAACACATTATGTTAATCTTTGCAAAGAATTTGGAGTAGGTAAGTCTTCACTATCTCACTATACACAAATCTTTGATTTTATTCTAAAAATGTACATACAATGCTAACATAGGATATAAGTTTTCCTAGACTAGAAGCTGTGTTTTAATTTCTGAGGTATAGGGGAAGACATAATTAGTCTTATATTAGGAAGACAAACATCTAGTTCCATACTTCTGTGGATGCGAAGATAGCATCTCTTTATCATGCCATTAGTTGTACCACCTGCAAACAGATGTTGTTAACATTGATGGCCCAAGCACTTGAAAAGTGCCATCTCTATTCCCTCTGCCTTTCTCTGCTTCAAAGAACCCTACCATTCTATCCAGCAGAAATGTAATTCAGTTTGCATCCCCACACGGAACAAGGGTTGCCACTGCCTGTCTCTAGCAACCACAGTGTCTTTCAGTAAACAAAACAGACATACATTGGGCCACTGACATACTGAATATGATTAACAGCACAACAAAGTTTAAACACATCCTAATCTATATTCTAAATGATGACAGGTACCTATGCAGTGTCCTTGTGTTTCTGTTGAGTGAATGTGTGAATATATGACTCATTTTAAGTCGTCATATAAACAGTTCTTTGTCCAGCTACCTAAACTATTACGTCTTTTGTTCTCTCCTCTGGACTACCATCTCAAACTGAATAGTTGAATATATACTACATGTTAACTACATCCCTATAGCCAGTGTCTGTCAGGAACAGTAGTTTCATCAAAACCTCTCGCAAGTGAAATCACTACTGCCTCACAACATGAAGGGATATTTTCTAAGAGCTGTCGGATTAGTTTCTTTCTGATTATTGCATTACGCTCTATTAAAAATATTCTTTGAATACATTTTTATTTACTGTCTATTTTGAAAGACAGTGTGTAGATACCTTAGCTAGAAAACCAGAGAGAAGACTGGAGAGGCAGGGTAGAAGAGCGCTAACGTGCAAGGCTCCATCCAAGCTGCCATGACTGAACTCTAACATCCTGGCTCTCAGTGGCAAGCAACTTTGGCTTTCTGATTATTCTTTCTCATTTGGAAACCTGGGAGAAGATCAGCAATATCTTAGCGGTCTACTATACGTTCTAATAAAGATAACGGACAGGGAACAAGTGCATGGAACCCAGAAGCACAGTAAATGTTAGTTAGATTACTGCTGGTGACTCTCTGGATCGAAAGCCCAGCCTGGGATGGAATGTTGGTTCCACCACTTTCTGGGACAATGTCTATGACCTCTTAAAGTCCCAGCTTCCTTGCCTTTTTCCTTTTAAAATCTTGCATTTTAAAACATTCTTTTAGTGGAGCATCTATATGTGTCTTTTCAAAAGACCTATTCATATTTTAAATGATGTGTCTGACTGCATATCTGTATGTGAGTATGTGTGCATGAATACAGGTACCCACAAAGGCCAACAGAGGCTATCCCATCCCCTGGAATGTGTTACAGGTGACTGTGAGCTTCCTGACATTGGTGCTTGGAACCAAACTCAGGTCCTTTATTGGAGCAGAACACATCCTCAAGCACCGAGCTGCCATCTCTCCAGACCCAGCTGCCGTGCTTTAAGTGGAGAACTCTTGAAGTTATTGAGTGGATTAAGTAAAAAACAGATAAAGAAGCAAGACTAAACCCAACAGCACAATGACCAAAAAATTACATGTTCTCCAGAAAAATCAGGTGAAAGAAAGAAAGAGAGAGAGAGAGAGAGAGAGAGAGAGAGAGA
>NC_034602.1:58793662-58839780 GCF_900095145.1 Mus pahari
AGAAACTGTCTCGGAAAAAAAAAAAAAGTGAAAACAACCCAGGAAATTTAAGGATTTGTTTTTTCTTAGCTCTGTTTCTAAGTCTCCGTATGAGAAGCACACACAGAAATATATAGTGAATTGACAGCGGAACAGGCGCATTCTCTATCCTCCACTAACTTGGAAAAAAGGGGGGGGGGGGGGGGGCAATAAATAAATAAATAAATGAAAATAAAAATAAAGAAAAGGAAAGGAAAGGAAAGAGTATGTAAGGCAAAGAAAGAGATAAAATTATAGTGAGGACCAGTCCCCAGGAGCTGTCAAGTCCAGCCATAGCTTCAAGAATGGAGGTGAGAGGGAACAGGCTAAGGAAAGGGAAGTCCTCCAATCTCCAACTTGTGGGTCCAAGAAGGATCTCACCAATCAAGAGGACCACAGTGTCTTAGACACATGGACAGAGTCCTCAACAGCTACTGATACTCAGAGCCTGGAGCGCACAGACACGGGACCCAGTGACTCCAATTCTAGCTCGCATTTCCAGTCAATGGTTTTTTTTCTCTTTTAAATAATATTGATAAAGTAACATTGGAGAAGTGATATTATTATTATTTGTGAAATTTGGGGCTGTGCATTGATAAAGACTTCCTCAGTCTCCCCAACTCTCTGACTCTTTTAAAGCCCAATAGGAGGTCGTTTTAGACATGCAAAAAAAAAATACTATTAAACAATAAGAAACATCAAAACCCCTCATTATAAAACACAGTGTTGGCTTCCTCAAATATGACAGTTAAAATATAATGTAGAAAATGTCTAAAGTTATTTGGGGGAGTACATTTTACAAAGGAGACATTGACTTCTTTCTACCATGGAGTGCTAAAAATAGCAAACTTACTGTTTCTTTCAATAAGACAAGATAAATGGAGAGGAAACTCAGAATACTAAAATAGAATGAGAAGAAATCAAGGCATCTAATAAGGTGAAAACCCCAATAAAATAAAAAGTACAAATAAAACCTAGTTTATATTTAATCTGGAGATTATTTCAATTAATTAGAAACAATGATCAAATATAATTTTCTCTTCACACCAATTTCTATATTTAAGTTAATTTCTTTTGTTAATAAATGAAAACCCAAAGAGAGCATCATATTAAGAATTCCTCTATATTATTCTGTTAGAAATTGACTTCAGGACTAAAAAATGCAATTCTATTCATTTTTAAGTTGAACAGGCATTCAAAAGGGTCTATACAGCAAATTAAATACCTTAAGAAAACAATATTTGTAATATACAGCTGAGTCAATTTATTTATGAAAAGTTAAATACTTACAATATCTTCTATTATCTCTTTGATAGCTGCCACAGCTAAAATAAATAAGAGAGGAACCAGTGTCGTGTAGCGACCGGTCGGTGACACGTCGGGAATTTGCTGAAAAAGGCAAGATAATTCCAATGAGAACCATAATGCCTATAAAGAACCTTAGAGAATAATGTCACACGCTCTTCTAAAACATTCCTCCTTGACTTTACTAGTACTAGGTGAAGTACCTGGGGAACAAGCTAAGGTGCTTCATGATATTGATATATATATATATATATATATATTACATAGAGCTAACACAGGGTTGGATTATACAAAGATAAAATAGCAGATAATAAAAGATATCATCATCAAAATGTCTTAGGAATGCAAGAAATATCTGTAGAAATGTCCAAACAGTCTAATATAAGTAAATAAACCATGAAATAATGTTTATTCATTATCTCTTTATGCTATCTAGATCGGACAATAATGCTTGAAGCCAGAAAGAAGACAAGATGGACACAGTCCTAAGTTAGGAGTAATTACCTTTGGTGCTGGAATAATTAAACTTTTCTTTATGCTTTGCTGGATATTTCAACTGCTTTTGCTAACAGTAAACATTTGCTATTTTTTTTAAAGCATTTCTTTCCCTCTAATCATATATAACAACTAACTTAAGTGGTCACTTTTGTAAGTGATAATTTTTATAGTGAGCTGTTTAGTATTGATACTTTTCACTGCAGTAAAGCTAGCTGGATAATTTAGGTCCCTCCTCTCTTCAACACCTAAAATGTATACTTCCTGCCTTAAATTTATAGGCCATATCACATATTTGGAGAACCAAAAGGCTTGGAGGAGTGCAGAAGACCTGACCCTGCATGCATGCATGCAGCAGCAGCAGCAGCACTGAATATGCATGAAGGCCGGTTCATCTCTGCCTTTCTATAAGCCTCAGGGGACTGGTGGAGAGTTTAGCAAAGCCTTTCCCACTTCCTGCACACTTGGCTTCGAACAGAGGTTGGAGGATGGCTGGAGCTTTACCTGGAGCAAGGCAATAAAGAGAAAGAACGAGTTAGCCGCTCTTCTGAACTGAGAATAGAGGAACCTCGGAAGGAAGGTGATCACGTTGTATTTTGCAGTACTGGAAGGCAAAAAATAAAAAGAAGCATAAAGCTTAGTCCCTCCCACAGTTAGCTCCCATGTTTTCCAGGTTCTGTTCCCACTGCGGGAGTAACCAGATGACAACATTTTGTGGACAATTTCACATTTGGAAACCATACTGAGGGGTCGTTAATATAAATAAAAAAGAGGAAGAAAGGAATTGGCAAAACAGTAAAGACTGGATCTCATAGGCTTGGCTTTCTCTGTAACATAGTTTGCCCTCTTTGGCCAGTTATCATGCTAAACAGTACTAGGAGTAGCTCGCAAAGAAGGGCACCTTTAGATAAGATACTGGACTACCAACCACATCAACAGAAAATCATCAGCCTTTGAACAAGGCCAGACAGTACAAACATCTTCCAGACAATCCAGCATACAGCTTTTGCTATTCTAAGTGGCACTGTCTCTATGGCCACGCTGGGAACATGGTGAATACTCTATACTATCCAGAATCAGTAAGACATGAAATATGCTGGTATTGGAAACATCTAGGCTTTCATCTTGCTACTAAATAGAGGGAAGATTAAAGGTATGTGCCATATTCTTCAGAGATACTACTGGAGGACCTACAATTTTATAAATATTCGTTATAAATGGGTACATCACAAATCTGGAAAATGTGCCCTAGGGAAACACCAGGATAGCAGTTGAGGTGCTCATGTGGCCCGTGGCTACTCAAAACCTAGTACTTATGTGGGATCTTTTCCTGATTGTTGAAATTAAAACCCTAAGAGATGCAGTAAGGAAGACATTCTTGAAGCATGCCGTATTATGCGCTCTGTATCACAGCTATCAAAACCCACACTTTACGACCCTAGCTAAAACAAACAAACCAAACCTCCAAAAGTTCTTGGTATGGAGTTGCAAAAAACTGTTTCTGAGCTGTCAGAACTTGGCAGGCAAAAATAACACATCATTTTGTGAACAGGTTTAGAGAGAAGTCAAGTGCCTGGGGGGCAGCTTGGATTATTCAAAATCACTAGAGTATAGTAGGTGCTTGTCACTTCTGCTCCTTCCTCCGTCCAGGGTCTTAGTTTTTGTTTTTATCCTTTTCTTTGCTTTTTGTTTGAGACGCTGGTAATTGAGCCCAGAGCTTTATAAATGCTAGACAAAAGCATTCTTCCACGAGCCACACCATAACCAGTGTTAACTAAACTGAGAGCTCTTGGCTATCCTCTGTAGACGAGGCTAGCCTAGAATTCAGAGCAGTCCAGCTGCCTCTGCCTCCAGAGTGCTGGGAACAAAGGCGTGTGCCACCATGCCTGGCATGCGTTTTCTTCCCACCCACCTTGCTCTATCTACCTCCCAGCCTTCCCATGCACCATGCCTCCCCCAGCCCTTCCTACCTGACGTGGTTGTTGCAGAATTTTGTTAGCTGTGGCTGGTTGATGAATATGGTTCTCACTTCCTCCTGATCAGCCAGCGAGGTCTTCTCTGAAACATCATCTGTCTTCTCATACCCTGAAAGAGACATGCATCTTAGTGGAGGACAAGTGTTTTCTTTTATCACCCTTATCCAGACCAGATCCACATTTCAAAGCTATTCTACAATGTGATACTCTGACAAGACACAGGCTGCCCCTTATTGGTGGCAACAAAGAGTAAAATACATATAAAATTTTTGTTAGGGGTGACATTTGATATTTATGTAAAAAAGATCCCCTTCAGAAACAATAGTATTTTTTCATCGTTCCTAATACAAATGCCCCATTGGTCTCTTCTATTTCATAAAATGATAGCCAAAAGTCAAAAATTTTGGACATAGTTTATGTAATAATTTAAGTAAAACTCAAAAAGAGTAATCTAAAATACATTTTAAAACTTAAACATTTTGAATATTTCTGTCTCATTTTGGATGACAATAGAAAAAAATAATTAAATGTTACGGTTTAAGTAGGCAATCCTCAAAATGACCCAACTAGGTGCATCCCCCTCCTCCCTCCAGTTAGAAGCACGATTTCTAACTTCCTCCTCAAGATCATCATAACACTGCTAAGCCACCTCATGGTTGGCACTTGGCTCCTTGCAGCAAGACTGACAACAACAAACCAAACCAAAACCCCCCAAAAACAAACCAAAACAAAAAACAAACCAAAATACAAACCAAAAAACAAACAAACAAACAAAAAACCATCGAAACAAAAACAAACGGACAAGAGAAAACTGGGGTACTGAGGCTGTTGCCACGACCTTGGGTCTGATCCCCTGCACCACAAACAAAATTAAGCAAGCAAACAAACAACAGGATCTAATTAAGTTAAGCCCTCCTCTGGGGAGAAAGGACTACAGAAACATTGTATCTGGGAAGTCCATTGGTTTCCTTGCCTCTTCTCTGGGCCAATACTTCCCTTAAAACCTGCTGGCCTGTGGCCTTCTGAAGTGTCCTGCACTGTGACAGTGGATGAAGATGTTCTGGGTCCACAGTCCTGTGCAGTGACTCCTCCCCCACTGCACTCTTACCGGGAGGTTTTCTGGCTCCCCGGTTCTGAGTCAGCCTCCCCCTACCAGAATAGGAGCTACCAGGAGCCACAGAGGGTGTGTTACTCATCTCCACAGCAGTCAGCAAACAGCAGGTACTCAGCAAATGTTTGCCCAATAGACACACCCCAGATGACATAGAAGTGGTAGCCTCCACCGCCCCATTTTGAAGCTTCTCCACCCACTGATAAAGATACTAATGATAACCAGCCGCTAGTGACAAGTGGTAGCAACAAGCTTGCCCGTGGGACACAGAGATAGTGGGAGAGGGAGACTCACTGAGGTTCTCCAGAGCAGACAGGGTAGGGAGGCACACGCGGACCAGGCACTCTGGCCAGCTCAGAGAAGACTTTCCATGGCCGAGAAAGCAGTCTGAAGCCTATTCTCTGCCTGGCAGGGAGCCACTAAGAGCTTTCCAGAATCAGAGCTGCATTTTACCCTCATCGTTTGGAAGGTCACTGCTCCAAGGTAGGCTCCATCATAGACATTTTTCAGTTTTAGGAATGTCTTTTTTGCCCACAGTCGTGCTCTATTACTATGTCATATTTTAGATACAAACACGAGCTTCATCCCCCTCCTTCTGTATTATCTGATTTTCACATGGGGATTGGGAGATGGATCATTTGGTGAAGCACTTGCTGCACAGGGGGGAAGGCCTGAGTTAAGATTTCCGGACCGCTAATAAAGGCAGAGCGGCCATGACAATGCACTATAATCCCAGCCTGCCAGAGGTAGAGACAAGAGACTGCAAGAGCCAGTTGACAAACTAGAAGAGGCTGAACTGTCACACTTTGAGATGAAGTGGGAGACCCTGCCTCAGTGTATTAGACGGTACAGATCGATTGAGAAAGCATCTTTAGATGGGACTTCCTTTACAGTTCTGCACTCTTGAGAGCCTGACCCTGGGTTATTGTTTTCCAAGGAGTGATGGATTGAGCAGTCCTCCTGAGAGAGTTGGACTAGGCTCTCAAATGGTACATGAGTAGGATCCACATCATACGTCCGTCCCCCTTCGAACCAAATTTGTATTAAGAATTCCTATGATATTTGCCTGGGTCAAAGGGATTGGAATCTAATCATTTTATTTCTCACACAAGAACCTGGGTAATTAAGACAGCCCTAGTGGATTAGCAGAAGTCATAGGAAAATTAGACAAAGAACTTCTCTAAAAGTGGCGACATCTAGAATGGTGACATTTTCCCAAGAGTAGGAGCTTTAAAAAGGCTGGATGGTTCTAGGTGTATAATATCCAGGTGTTAGAAAAAAGGCTGAGGCCAGGCAGTGGTGGCGCACTTTAATCTCAACACTTGGGAGGCAGAGGTAGGCAGATTTCTGAGTTTGAGGCCAGCCTGGTCTACAGAGTGAGTTCTAGGACAGCCAGGGCTACACAGAAAAACCCTGTCTCGAAAAACCAAAAGGAAAAAAGAAAAAAGGCTGAGCAGGGTAGTGTATGTGAAGCTAAGAGCTCTGAGATGCCCTGGCCAAAAGTGACACTGAGATCTAAGACGTACTGATCAAATGGGATAACTGAGCTCTGAGATGCGCTGACCAAACATAATACCAAAAGAAGGATTTTTCACTAAGAGCAGACAGCGAGATCCTCAGGAAGCAAGAACGACTGGGAACCCCTTCACTCCCCCTGAGCACTGCCATGAAGCCTGGCAATGCCATGAAGAATCCACACAGATGTGAAGTTATAACTCCCAAGTTGCCTAAAGGCCAGAGGTTGCACATGCCACCTTATACGATGTATCTGATCCCCCACTGACTACCTGTTCTAGAAACGTGTAGGTCTCATCACCTCAGACATCTGCACAATACTCTAACGAAGGTGTCTGCTGTGGTCCAGGAGTCACTCCATTATCAAACATCGATATCACTCAGACAGGGATGGCTTATTGAATGCATACCCTAATAATGATCAGATCGGAACCACAAAAAGGACTTGGGTGTCTAGTTGTGGTACCAGTCTGCTCTCAGGACAGGCTTTTTCTAGGGAAAAAAACAGATTCAAAAGTTTAAAAAGGCAAGGAGAGAGAAGTACTACATTTGGGCTTATGCCGAGTGCTCCTGAGTGAGGTAAGAGGGGTGGTGAATGGGTGGTCAATGGGAAATTCAGGACATTGGGATAACAGAGCAGGACTATTATAATCATAACTTTTTGGCTTATTAGTGGCATTCTTCAGTGTCAGCCACAAAAACCACAACGAGCTCATACGCAGGTGGCAGGAGGTTCTGCCCCGTGGTCAGCTCTGACTCAAGCCACAACAGTCATAGTGACCTTTAACTTAATGAGTCCTACAAGAGGTTCCTCAAGATGAACAAACCTCAGGACTTACTTACTGTACAGAACAGGTTAGGTGATCAGCATGACCCTGTTCTGAGTCAAGTTCTTTTTCTGTGCCAATGACTGGCAGGCATGTTACAGCAACAATATGAAATAGCTGGCAGGTATGGAACAAAATGGCTATAGCTATTTTGGGGGTGGGGATAGGGGTCAGACCACAACAGTGTCTGAGGGAAAGACCCAAGCTAATGTGGAAGGCAAGAGTTTGTAACTATTTTAATTGGACTGAAGTTCAGCTCAGGGTAGACACTGGCAGGTCTGGATATATCAATAAGCTATTAATCCATATTTCATAAAGAAAAGAACCAAAGCTCTCATTTTAACCACTTTGAGGGCAGTGGGTCACAATTTTGACCTCATCCTTATACTGGGTTAGAGGTGAGAACACATTCTCTTCATGCAATTTGACAGCTATCCAAGGTACACCGGGCAAATGACTTTTTAAGTGTCTGTTTTGTTTTGTTTTAAGGTAGGGTTTCAAGTCATCTGGCCTTGAACTTGCTGTTTCTCAGAGTGTGACCTTGAGCTTCTTATCTTCCTGCCTCCTCTCCTGGACCCAGACCCCCAGTCTGTGCAGCCTTACCTGGAGAAAATTTCCATCCTCAGTCACGAAGGGCACATCAAGAGCGAACTAGGCTCTACTTTGACTCAGTCCTTAGTGTGTGGTGGTCGTAAAGGCAAGCCAAGAGGGAGATCCCTCTCCTCTCAACACGAGAGAAGTCAAACTAAGATGGCACAGAGATACCATGTCCCTTACCACACACACAGTTCCATCTCTGTTTTAAGGACAGAAATTACATCTCGTATGAGTTGGTTGGTAACCCAGGGGGCTTGTTTGATATGTGATATGTGCATTTAAGCCATTGAACTTATTAGCAGCTCTTAATCTACCTATCCAGACTCCTACAGATTCCTGAGAATTCTGCCACCTATACAGGAGGTAGGAGGAAGCTGGCGAAGCCACTGTTTTAGGATGAGTTCTCAGCCAGGCCCTCTCAAGCCACCTTTGATTTGAAGCCACACTAATGGCGAAACCGGCTTGGAGAAAGAAATGCGTCTTTTTCATGCTCTCTAGTATGCCTTGCAGGTTTTCCTGCTATAAAATCGCACAGAGGGCACACAGCACTCATCCAGTCAATAGAAATCGACCCTGAAGCATCGATCTACTGTTTCTGGGACCTGTCTTCTCTAGGTTAGTGCCAATAAGGTCTGGGTTGAACTCTGAAACCAAAATCTCATTGAATGCATATCTGGGAAATGTCAAAGCAAACAATAAGATGTATTAGTTGGTTACTCTCATTAGCATCCTAATTTTCAAAACAGAAATATTATGTGTCTAGCTCCTGGAATAATTGGTATAAGATGAGAGAGTTTGTACACAAAGAACTTACAAAGCACTTGGCACTTGCTAAGTATATTTTTAAAAAGTCTATTATGCTTGAAGCGTGAGCAGTGATGGATGAATTCAGATGTTGAGTCTCAGAGAAGAGGAGGCTGGCACAGTCTCGGAGTGGTAACCCCTCCCCGGCGTAACTGTGAGCCCATCTGTTCCCCCTGGCTTCATGGAAAGTTTCCTGACAATTCCACCTGATTCACATAAGCCCTCGGTCGTCTGATGAGCTCTCAAGTGAGCAAAACCAGATCAGCAGTACGTTGAGAACAGATCTCTTTCTTAGAGGTAGATGCAAACTCTTCAGAGTTTGAAGATGTATAAATCCAAAGGTCATGAATGTATGATGCGAGACAAGGTCACAGGAACTAGAACTAATGTCACAACAGCAGAAAAGCTGACTGAGCAGCACACCTCCAAAGAGTCTCCTGCTTCCTGTAAAGGCATCAGAGTTCAGCAGAATCCTCAGGAGCTCAGGCAGGTGGTAGGGGATGGGAGCATCCCTTAATGGTGTAGGTTGAAGAAGCCAGTGAACCGTGGATCCTACAGTACTGTTTCTAGACTAACAGAAACCTCACAGCCTCAAAGCTGATTCTCCTAAATTGGCCATTCTGAAAAGTCAACCACCACATGCCTCATGAGAACAAAAGCAACTCACCCACTGGTGACTGGGGAAACAGGACTCCAACAACACTGGGCTCACACAACCTAATTCACTTGATCCCGAGTAAGGACAGATACATCCATAGGAATAAACTCTTTGCTCTGTTGAAGACCCTGGCAATGGGAACATGATACTTCAGGTCTCTTACCACTCTCCCCCAGAGCTGCCAAAGTGTAACCCTGCAGCTCACCCAGCCCTGTCTAGCCGCCTTCTCCAAATTCAAACTGACCTCTAATCTTTACATGGAACTCAAACCAAGGCCTAGGAACCAATCGATTCCTAGCAATGTTGGGGGGGGGGGAGACAGGGAGAGAGAGAGGGGGGAAGAGAGAGAGAGAGAAAAAGAAGAGAAGAGAAGAGAAGAGAAGAGAAGAGAAGAGAAGAGAAGAGAAGAGAAGAATGAGAATGAATGCTGTCTTAGAGTTTTGCTGCTGTGAACAGACACCATGACTAAGTCAAGTCTTATAAAGGACAACATATATTATATTTGGGGCTGGCTTATAGGTTAAGAGGGTCATCCCACTATCATCAAGGTGGGAGCATGGCAAGGCATGGCAGCATCTAGGCAAGCATGGTGCAGGCAGAGCTGAGAGTTCTACATCTTCATCTGAAGGCTGCTAGTGGAAGACTGACTTCCAGGCAGCTAGGATGAGGGTCTTAAAGTCCATACCCACAGTGACACAACTACTCCAACAGGGCCACAACTCCAAATAGTTCCATTCCCTGGGACAAGCATAAACAAACTATGATAAATGCTTAAAGGCTTATCTCCTCAAATTCTAGGTTCCTAGAAGTCTATCATATGACCGTCAAGTACAGACATACAGATGAAGAGAAATAACTCCAGCTGCATACTATACTTCCCAGTGTTTCTAAATACCAACCATATCACTGAACTGCCTCAAGTATCATATTCCATTTATATATTTAATAGACATATGCACATATGTATATATAACATATATAATATATAAATAAACTATACATTACATATATTATATACTTGTATATGTATATGCATGTATACATATATAATAAATAATTACTATATAATCTCATACTGAACAGTAAGTTCTGGGTTACAAAAAGGATTTAGTTTTGCACCTATCATTTCTATTTTTGCCCAACAGTGTAACAAGCACACAGCACCACGGATGCACACTTCTTCAGTTTAGTTTGGTGTTTCCAGATCTTTGAGGCACTCATTTCCAGGACTGAGATGCTCAGCTAGACACTTAACAATTACAGATATGACGAGTTTCTTAAAACCAAAGCCAAAAACAACTTTATTCTCGAGACTTTCATAGAGGTTTAAAATGGAGTATGTTCATATCGACCTCTTATTTCCCTCTGTAATCCTCCCAACATGCCCCCCGCCCCACTTCACCCTGCCCCCCATCACAAACTAAGTCCAGTTAGTGCTGGCCACAGGGGCATGAGTGTGGAGCCATTCCCTGGAATAGGCACACCCACTGGCAACAGCTCCCTCCTCCCTCCTCAGTAAGGGGTGGGGCCTGGAAAGTACTTCCCAGTCTGTACTGGAACTGAGCAGACAACAATTCCTACAGAGCAAACTGGCAAGGAAAGCATCGGGTGTCCTCGGTTAACACTGTTCTGGTTGGTGACTTCTTAAAGCCACCAGAATCAAGCCAGTCTTCTAGAATAAATGATTCTGGTGTGGACACTAAATGATTCACTGAAGTGGACAATGCAGTGGCTGAGATCTTAAATGTCCCCTTAAGACCTGCTGTCAAAGGCTTGGTTATCATTCTGTGACAATACTAGAAGGGAGGACCTTAAGGCTAAGTAAGGGGAGACAGCTAGGTGATTAAGGACGTACCTTTGAAGGGAGCGGAAGCTGCCTTGTTCTCCCTCTGTCTTTCACTCTGTCTCTTCCTCTCCCCCCCTTCTTCCTCTCCCCCTTCTTCCTCCCTGCCCCCACTTCCTCCTCCTTCCCCTTCTTCCTTCCTGCTTCCTTCTCCCTGTCTCTCTTCTGTTCTCTTCTCTTCCCTTTGTATTTGTCATGAGATATGTGACAGCATTTCTTCACAAATCTACCAGCATCTCTTTGACCACGAACTCAGTGCTATGATACCCTGCTGCTTTGCTGTGTGCCCTAAGGGATGGGCCTAAGCAACCCTGGCCTGGAGAATATGAAACCAACCGACGCCCAAATGCCTTTCTTCCTGATAAGTTCATTGTCTCAAATACTTTCTTCCAGCAGCAGAAGGCTGACTAACACACCTTTTAGTTTTCAAATGATAAGGGAGTATAGTGATTCGGTAATTTGGAGTTCTAGTTTCTAGCTACATTGAAGATATAAATCTAGTAATACCCTACTTGATCTGATTTGTAGTCAACATTAGAAGCTTTTTTTCCTGAAAAATATCATAATTTCAACTAATGATAAAATTACTTAGAATGCCCAATGCACACATGAAATCACAGATTTATCAGACCGGCTTCTTCATTTTTAGCTATAATAGGACCAAAGGGTGTGTGCAGAGTTCTGAGGAGCCTGAAATAGCAGCAGAGGGAAATAAATAGCCACCTGATACTCACCATTAACAAAACATCGTTTGGCATTTGCATACAAGGATATAAAAGTGGCGTGCTGAAGGTGGCCACTTCACCCTCCTGTAATAACTTCTATTATCAACAATTGTGGGCTGGCATTAGGGCAGCATGTTAGTTACTTCTCTGTAATGAACATGTGCTCCCCTTTCTCAGTAATGCCAATCACTAAACCTGTGCACAGGCTGTGGGGCCAGTTCTGGTTCCTCTGCCGATTACACACATCACCCTGCATAAACCCTTCCCGGTTATGTTCTAGTCTTGATAAATGAGGAAGCGGGGCTGAGATTCTTCGGCTATCTTCTAGTCAGAAAGCACTCAGAAGTTAGTATCTTCTGGGTGTGGGCAGAAAGCCAACAGCATGTGTATTTATAAGAACAAGGAAATGAAAGGTACGAGCCTTTTCAGAGATGTTTTATTAAAAAACAAACAAACAAAAAAACAGTTGATTTAGTCTGTAGTCAGTACTCAGCTAGACGTCAAACGTGGATTTGTAACTGTAGCCAATCTTCTGTTCTTGAAGAGATACTTGGTAACTATTAGGTTTTGCCAGCAGCCGCCTGATTTCTTCTGAGCATTTACCGCAGGGTTACCAAGTAAGAGGGCCTTAGGCTTCCTCCAACCTCTGTCCAGAGCCAACTTGCACTTTCAGGCCACACCGCAAGATGCAACCAAGGACAGAAAGGCTCAAAGGTTATCTACGTGAAAGGCTTAACGTTTTCCAAGCCTCGTCACAGATACCACAACCCAATCCGCAGAACTTAATCCCATCATTTGTTCAGTCAACATACTTAATCTCTTTGGGCAAGCCATTTTACAAACCATTTCGGAAACAGCTGAAGATAAGGTTCCCCCTCTTTGGGGTTTATTTTCTAGAGTAGAGGAAGATAATTAGAGATCATTCTAAGGGAGCCGTAGGAAATGGCTAGCAGCTAGTGAAAGCCTGTCAAAGTTCTTTAGTCTCACTGTGGTGATAGTTTTTTGCTTTGTCCAGGGCAAGTGATGCTTCATCCTGAGTGGTCAGAGAAGACCTCTCAAGACGCTGAATTGAGACCTTAGTGATAGTTAGAAAAGATGGGGGATAACATTGACTCAATCAATGAGTATTTCCTGGGGGAAGATATGGCTAAGAGAACCCGAATCAACGAAGAAGCAGGAGCAGATCCAAAGACACAATGAGCACCTTGAATTTATGTTCTCAGCCTAACAGGAATCCACTGCAAGGATCAAGTGCAAGGCCACTGGGAGGCCATGTGATAGCACAGGTGAAAGACAACGGGGTCTGGATTCAGCTCGGGACAACTGATAGGAGAAGAATGTAGAAACAGCCCTCATGACCTACATCTCGTTATCTTCCTACCGTGCTACAGTGTCAGACACGCCTGCCACTTAATGTTACACCAAGCAAAAGCCCACGATCTGCAAGAGTTGTAGGACTTAAAAAATAAATATCCTATCCATAATCTTTTTATTGATTATATGTTAAGCTTAAACTACTCCAGATATACCAAGTTAAACACAATGCCAAACCATAGCTTCCACTTCCCTGTGAGGTTTTGTATAACATGTACAACTGTGATACCGTTGGCGCACTACAAGGAAATATCCTAGCTATTATCTGTGATGAAATCAGAAAGGCAGATTATGGGAGGGGGAGGCCCTTGAGTCAGATCTGTGTTTAAAATGTGCCTAGGGCATTTCTATACAACTCTAAACAAAGCACTGTATTGTCTGGGCCTTACTTCCTCAGCCATAGCCAACCACTGCTGTTAGGACGACCTGACTTTGTGTTCGCAATGTAGACTGATGCTCGCTACTCAGACTGTCCCCGTAGTCTAGTCTCCATAGAGACTATAAAAGGTAGTTCTTCTTTTAAAATATTCGCTACAGGAAAACCACTGCTGATAACACAAGTAGAAGGGGATAATTGTTAAATCAGGATTATGTCTAGTGTGAACTGATGTTAGCAGCAAAATAATGACTTTTCTCATGCAATTCTGTAAGCAGATATTAAATAAATAAGTCTTCCTCTAAACTACCATCTCTAGATAGGGATGATGCAACTGAAATGTAGGGGTGAGTAGGTAGGAGGGAGAAGAGTTGCCTCATAACACACTTGGAGAGCCATTATGACTGTGCAGATTATGCAATTAGGAGGAGGGCCGAGATTGGACTCAAAACACCTCTTGTATTATCTTCTAAACATACTATGCAGGGTCCAATTACCTATTAGTCAATGGTTTCCAATACTCATTCTTAAAGAGACTATATTGTTTGCTCGGGATTCTTGACCTAGATAGAGGTTATTAAACAAACAATCATGCTTACAACAGTCCGAAGCTAATAAAAGAGTATGAACTGGAAAACTAGCTGGCGACTTAAGAGATGCAATTAAAGCAAGGCGCTGCTTAGGAGGAAACAGAAACACTGCCCACTGTCCTTTTCAAAGCACACACACAGACACATGCACACACTCACAAATAAAAGTATCCTTCCCTTTCTGTCCTGCACCAAGCTGTGTTTTTGTTTCAAAACAATCTGGAGAAAGGACTTAGTTGTTCTCATTCTCTCTATAAATGCAAAGGCAGTTACTGTAGCTACAAAGGAGACTTGAAACCCTGCATTCTGCATTGCTGAAGTGGGGCCACTTCAAATGTTCAATTGGGAGCACAGTAGCTGCTCAGACGGAGGACAGGAGGCAGGCATTAACTCGGGGACCAGGACCTGGACACGTGGCAGCTTCGGTGTTCATACTATACTTTGAAGCAAGGCACTAAAGAGATGAAGCATCTGCCCAAGTATGGGAATTAAAAAGAAACTCTGCAGTACATCTCACCTGCATTAGTACGTCATCACTGGACTGAACACCGCTCAGGCTCTGTGGACATCTGCTGCTGTCACTAGTTCAGTGTCTGCTTTCCTGGAAGTCTCCCACTTTTCTTTGGCAAACCACCCACAGGAGTACTGGGGCATCCCTTCGATCACCTTCCTCGGTCCCATTTAACTGAAGAATGTTGTGTGCAGCAGGACTTGGTGGTATGCATGAGTGATGGCCCACTACTCACACTGCCTTAGCTCACATGTGACCCGCCTGTAAAGCTTCTGTTCTGTTTGTTTTGAACTCAAGCTTCTGCCCATGGAACAACAGTGCTCGTTAGGGCTGCTGAGATGGCTCAGTGGGTAAGAGCACCCAACTAACTGCTCTTCCGAAAGTCGGGAGTTCAAATCCCAGCAACCACATGATGGCTCATAACCATCCATAACAAGATCTGACGCCCTCTTCTAGAGTGTCTGAAGACAGCAACAGTGTACTTACATATAATAAATAAATAAATCTTTAAAAAAAAAAAAAGTGCTCATTAAACCCTTTCCTGTACCGGGCTCAACTTCTTCCAAATGCTCGCACTCATGACTGGCACTTCTGCACCTGCCCTCCTCAATAGATCATTAAACTTCAGGAAAACTTCCACAACAGGCTCTACTTGCTCAATCAGATCATCTGCTTGTTCTAATTAAGTTCTTCATCCAGCACATTCTAGAACACTGTGGGATGCCACCCCAAGGGACTTGTAGGACAGCTGAAAAGCTTTCCATACCCATTGCTTCCTCTCATTACCTTCTTGTTCGAGCTGCTGTGACCCTTGCCCATTACCTTTAAACTTCTCTAAGTTTATTGAAAAGAAGAAGCTGTAATAAAAGGATACCTAACTCTCATAATGTAAAATGTGGTTACTTGCTTTATTCGTTCACTCACTAATTCATTCACTCACTCAACCATTCATTCAACAACTGAGCATGACCTCATCTCTTCCTTGAATTCCAATTCTTACAACGCTTTTCTACAGCCATCATAGCCCTGATGAATTTCACTTACATATCAGGACACATTCTTTATCACTCTTCAGTGTACCATGCAGAAAAGTTTACATCTGAGGAATGTGCCTGGCATATTTATGATATACTTCCTGAGTAATGGATACACATACTGCACACACACACATTGTGCACACTGCTAGTAAGAATAACAGATAAATAGATTTCCCTAACTTTGGCAGCAAGGCTAAATCAGGAGTAAAGGCACACTTAAGTATTAAGTGGGTATGTTGCTCTAACATAGGGAAGTAACATGATCCACTCCACACAAGTCTTGTGTGCACATCCATCAAGTGTTTATTACATTTTCGACTTTGATATAAGGTATCCAGAAATTCCCAGAAGTTTGTAATCTTGCCCCCTGCCATGATAGCCACTAGCATACTTTCCTATAAGGACCTGCTTTTACGATACAAAGTGTACTGGCTAGTTTTGTGTCAATGTGACACAGCTGGAGTTATCACAGAGAAAGGAGCTTCAGTTGGGGAAATGCCTCCATAAGATCCAGCTGTAAGGCATTTTCTCAATTAGTGATCAAGGGGGGAGAGGCCCCTGCTTGTGGACGTTGTACATCGTGGTGCGGAGCCTAGTGCGCACCACGATGTACAACGTCCACAAGCAGTGGACAACACAAGACAAAGTGTACTGGCTAGTTTTGTGTCAACTTGACACAGCTGGAGTTATCACAGAGAAAGGAGCTTCAGTTGGGGAAATGCCTCCATGAGATCCAGCTGTAAGGCATTTTCTCAATTAGTGATCAAGGGGGAGAGGCCCCTTGTGGGTGGTGCCATCTCTGGGCTGGTAGTCTTGGGTTCTATAAGAGAGCAGGCTGAGCAAGCCAGTGGAAGCAAGCCAGTAAAGAACATCCCTCCAGCCGGGCGTGGTGGCACGCGCCTTTAATCCCAGCACTCGGGAGGCAGAGGCAGGCGGATTTCTGAGTTCGAGGTCAGCCTGGTCTACAAAGTGAGTTCCAGGACAGCCAGAGAAACCCTGTCTCAAAAACAAACAAACAAACAAACAAAAACCAAAAAAACGAACATCCCTCCATGGCTTCTGCATCAGCTCCTGCTTTCTGACCTGCTTGAGTTCCAGTCCTGACTTCCTTTAGTGATAAACAGCAATGTGGAAAATGTAAGAGGAATAAACCCTTTCCTCCCCAACTGCTTCTTGGTCTTGTTTGTGCAGGAATAGAAACCCTGACTAAGACACACATTAAACAGTATTTTTCTTTAAGGGCGTCTAGAAGAACAAATTTAAAGAGACAAGTGTGAGCACACAGCAACACCCTTTGTCTACAACAGGAAGAAAATAATACGTGAACACCTCCTGAAGTCACACTGAGTTGCGGCAAGCTCTAACAGTAGTACTATGAATCCTGTGTGGGGGATACTAAGAAGAACTCCGAGATGTTCAGAACAAAACACTATCCATAGGCAGGATTCCATGGAGATCTATGGCCTGCCTAGTATTAGGCTTCACTTGGCATGAGTCCTGAATCTGTGGCAGGCAGATTTGGGTGTCATCCTAGAAAAATAATCACGTTGGGCAGCTTGGGTTACTAGGAAGTGACAGTAAAGCATTTACTAACAATGTCAACATCCATGCTCAGGTGGAAACACAGGAAATGCAATGAATGAGGGAGGGGCTCTTATGACATCACCTTAGAAACACCACGTGGTCTGAGAGAATAATGAGAAAAATCATGTGCCACCAAACAGACTGACTAGCACCGAGGGGATTTCCACAGTGAGACATCGCCATCTCCAGGAAGGGGCAGTCAGCTAAAAGTATTGGCAGCTTGCCTAAGCCTCAAGCCCTACCCTAAGAAGGTCTTGGAAATAAGATGCTGAATGAGCTGTGCCTACAGACTGGATTCTAACTGACAGAAAAGGGGGAACAGAAAGGATGCACTAAAAGAGGCAAAGGGTAAGGAGCCTTGATGATCAAGTCACTTCAGAATGCATTTCATGTTATCAGGAAGACCCCCAAAGGGGAGACTCCTGACTGGCTAAGACAACATGCTGACTGTTAGGCTCCCTGAAGAGAGAAGAGAATGGAGTATTCAGACTCCGCTGACATTGGACACAAAATCCTAGAACGAGTGGCAGGAGCGCCAGAAAGGCACACAGGCTTATATGTTCCAGAGTAGAATGCACGCACAGGCACACAAGATCAGAGTGAAGGCATTTCTTAAAATCTTACGAGCCCACCAGAATGCTTTCCCCCTTCATCTGGGATGCAAGAAACTGATGAAACAGGCCTGTGGCCCAAAATAGTTACGTTAACAGATAACAAAAGCAGAACTTAGCAACTCCTACGTCGTCACTTCATTGTCTGTCAAGCTGCAGCATCCAAAACCAGACAGGGCAGAAGCCAAGGTCAGAAGAAATAAAGCAAAGGGGAAGTGGAGAGCTTTGCTTTATTAGTTTAAGGTAAAAAATAATACCTTCAAGACTCTGTATCTTATAATAGCAACACACACACACACATACTCACATGCTCTCTCTCTCTCTCTCTCTCTCTCTCTCCCTCTCTCCCTCCCTCCCTCCCTAATTATGAGAGCCTTAATGATGGTTAAGTGGAGTGTCAGAGCCATGGAGCTCAACAGAAGATTCAAAAAATGAAAAGACAAATACCAAACAAAATCCACTGCCCCACTCCCCCCCCCATCCAAACAGCCAGATTACATACATGACAGGACACTGTTTGTACGTCAACATATGTGCTTTCTAGTCTCACAGATCTAAGCCCGTTGTTGCAAAGGACTTATAGAAATGGTTTAAACACGAAAACTTTGGAAGTTAAAACGAACATCTATTCACACTGAGAATTCAGGTAAGACTGAGTAGGATTTAATTACTTTAAAGAAGCTATTTCAATATATACAGAGACACAGAATATATTAAAAGGTGTGCCATTTTACAAAGTCTTCTTTATATCACCTAACCCTGAACAATACTGCTATTGTACCGTGATTCAGAGGCCAATGTCTGTCAAAAGCCTAATACAAAAAATGATTAAGGGTATCATTTGATGACCAGAAACCAGTAAATTTCCATAAACAAATTGCCTGCTTTTTCTTTTTTTTCCTCCCTCCCTCCCTCTCTTCGGCCGGCCCTCCCCAATCTCTTTTGAGACAGGGTCTCCCTATGTAGCCTTGGCTGGCCTGGAGTTCACCAAGTAGACCAGGCTGTTGACCTCACAGTGCTCTGCCTGCCTCTGCTTCCTGAATGCTGGGATTAAAGGTGACTATCACAACACCCAGCCTTTCAATTCTTTATTACAAATACTAAATGTGTAGTGGCTTTGGATTATAATGTAGCTCGGTGGTCCGAGGGTTGGTTTATCATGTGTGAGGCCTGGGGAAGGGGATGGGATAGACAAACCAGCACCCCCTTACAACCCATGGCTGTGTATCCATGCATATCCACAAGCAGGCGAAGCCCACTGAAAGGTCCAAGCATGGGCTGCACTGAGGTCCTGCTTCCTTTCCTCCCTAGATATCAGGATCAACGCAATTTGCACAGAAGAGCCAGGCCTCTTCTGGGAACATGGACTTGCACTTCAGCAGTGAGGTCAGCTAACTCAGCACCACAGAGATGTGGGCTTCAGCGTGCTGCAAGCATGGCTTGTATGTGGCTCAAGTGTGTCCCACAGTGACTCATGTGCTGAAATCTAATTCCCACTGTGAGACATTAAGAGAAGAGAAACAATTTAGATCGAGCCCTTGGGATTCATTAGGAGTAGGTGAGGTCAGAGTGCAACCCCATGGCTGAATTTCACAACTGAAAGAGATTTACCATCTCTCTCTCTCTCTCTCTCTCTCTCTCTCTCTCTCTCTCTCTCTCTCTCTCTCTCTCATGTGTGGGTGTGTCTGTCTGTCTCTCTTGTGTGCCTCTTTCTTCTCTGTCTCTAGGTCTGTCTGTCTAACTCTGTCTATCTCTCTCTGTATCTCCCTATCTCCGTCTCTGTGTATGTGTATGTGTCTGTCTGTCTCTCTCTTGTGTGCCTCTGTCTTTCCTTGTCTGTCTCTCTCACTCCTTCCCTATCTCTTGGCACACCACAGGAACACTGTAATCAAGAAAGCCATACCATTTGTAAATGAACTCTTGGCTTTGGACCTCAAGAACAATGAGGGAAAAATCAATCATCCTCCTTTATAAAGCTGGTTACCTGGTTACCTGGTTACCAGCAGCAATGGTCCTCAACCTCCCTAATGCTGCCACCCTCCAATACAGCCCCTCATGTACTATTCTGCAATCATAAAATCATTTTTTGTTGTGACTTCCTAACTATGATTTTGCTCCTATTATGAATTATACTGTAAATACCTGTGTTCCCTGATGGTCAAGGCCACCTCTGTGAAAGGTTCGTTTGACTCACAGGTTGAGAACCACTGCCTTGGAGTAATGAACACTGGACCAACATACATGCCAGAGGCATGGCATAGCAAATGGGAAAGACAGACATAAAAGCCAGTGCAGAACCAGACAGAGCAATCGAGTTCATAACCCTGCCCCACAGGCTCACCTGCCACCCAGAAGCTTCCCTGGCAGAGTATGTAAGTTAGTGAAAACTCAGCTAAACCCCTGAGTTCAAATGGTGGAACGAGGACAAACCGGGCATGAGACAATCAGAAGTCATGCAAGGTTGGGCAAGATTAAATAGGTTCAAGTCCTATACTAAGGCCTAAGAAAGACAACTGTGCAAATATAACATGAGAGACAACTGGCAGAGCAAGATGTGAAGAGAACGCACTGACCGTTGTGTTTTCTCAGCTAGAAAGAGCTGCCTGAGAATGGGGTGACCTGTCTCAGGAGATGTGGTACCTCCTCAGAGAGGAAGGGATTCCAGCTGGAAATGAGCCCCCAAATCATGGCTAATATTCTGTATCAGATCTGTGTTGCAAAAATGGCTTTGAAGTTCTATCCCAACCCCAGAAATAACTCATTAATATATGTGTATGTGTGTGTGTGTGTATATATATATATATATATACACACACACACATAGCTAAGTATAGCTCTTACCCCTCATCAAAGAATCTTCTTTTTGTAGCAGATACCATTTGAGAAAGCTACAACTAGTCAAAATGCAGAGGATAACTGTCTGTGGGGTACTCATACCCTGTGGATACATCTACAAGACACCCACACCCACAGCTCAGATATAGCAATGAATCTCCACCTATGAAATATCAACAATACAGCCATTCAGCTGCTTAAATAAGACCTGAAAACAAAAACTCCAACTGACATGCCAATGTACACAGGGGGTGGGGTGGGGGGGGGTGAAATCTAACAGGATCTCCCCTCTAAATGAAGAGCTATGGGCAGTGAACATATATGTGTGTGTGCATGTATGTGTGTGTCTGGGTGTATGTTTGTATATGGAACACTAAAATTAAAGAAAAAGAAGCCATGAATCAGAGAGGAAGTAAAGAGACATGGGAGGGGCTGGGATGAAGGAGGGGGAATGACATAATTATATACTTTTCTTTTTTACTTTTAATTGTGTGTGTCTGATGTCATCATAATTTAATTAAAAATAAAAGAAAATCACAATTTATAAGGTCATGGAGAACCAGTCGTATAGTGCTGGCCCAGAGAGGAAGTTAACACTTGGAACACAGAAACATGAGCCACCGAGCCACAGTGAATGTTTGTATGATAGTTAGCTCCAGGGACTCCAGGAGCAATGCACTTCCAGGAAGACACCACCAAATTCCAGCTCTGAAGGAGTGAGCTTGCTCCTAGAAAATCCTGGGGAAATCTTAATAAGCAACTGTGAGGCTCAGTGGTCATGTCTTCTTTAAAGGCACTTAAGTGTTTTACAACTCGAAAGCCAGGCAGATGAATAACTGGCTGCAGTGACTTCGCTCATTTGAATACAAGCCACAGAACTACTCAATTAACATCATCTGGGGGTCACATTATTCTCAGGATGATTTGCAGGAATTTGACTGGCACCTGCTTTTTACCTCTATTGTGACTTTGCAATAAAGAATCAATAACCTACCATGAGTCTTTGAAAACAATTCTGCAATCATAAAACACACACACACACACACACACACACACACACACACACACCACCTAGTGAAGGCACTAGAAGCCTAGCTGCCAACTATAATGGTAATGGGGTGGGTCGTCAGTACAGTACACACCACAACAAATGCTCTGTGTGTCAGAACAGCAGTTTCCCCGCCTGCACTCCTTACCAAGGAGGAAGCTGTAGGGCTCTGTGTGCGTGGTTATGAAAAGTAGCCTAGCTTCCTGGCATGCAAAAAGCCCAAGTGCACTGAACCAAACTAGGAAAGGCATCAAAGAGCTCCTGCCCCTCCTTAACCAGGAGACTGGGTGTGGCGCTGGGATGCCTCTGTGTAAGCACGTGGGCAGGATTAAACAACCCAAGACTGGTTAGGTAAGACAACTCAGAGATCTAAGGGCTGTGTACTCAGGTCCAGGTAGGGCAGCACTGGCATCCTTTAGCCTGTCAAGATGTGGCTAGGAAAGGCGACAGAAACCTCTACTGAAGATACAACTGGACTGTGTGGATGACGGCTGGTGGGCTGCGCAACTTCAAGGACCCCCAGCATGGCACTCGGTGACATTAAAGCAATGACAGCTACACACATGTGAGGTAACCAGCAGCCTAGAGCAAGCAAGCTGAGAGGGCTGAAGCAACAAAAGCTTCGAGCACTTTTCTCACGCCATGAATAAATGCTGCCTAGTGCAGAATGAGTCTTCTAACGTGGTGCATGTCGGGATTCCCTCGCACTTCCTGGAGGGCAAGTAGGCTTAGCTCAGTAATGGTGCCACCATTTGGCCACAGTCTTCAAACTTTTCGACACTACATCTTTATTAGCAGCAAATCAGCTGGACTCTCCTTCGAGCTTTAGTCTCAGGATGTCCGTTGACCACCATCTCTACGGACAACCCTGGAGTCCAGGTCACTTCCATCTCCCGTTACAACTTCCCAAGGTGAAATAAGACTCTGGGTTGGGGCCCCAGGGACATGTCAGGCGCTTCCCAAGACCCCAGCATGCAACCGGGCTTTTCTCTCCTCCCTTTTCAGCACGCAGATGTGTTACTGGCAGTTATTAGCTTTGGCCAAATGAAACTGGTATTTGCAGGAAATTAATAGGGGCTTTGCCCAAGGCCATGCTGCTTTCGAATGGGCCAGGAGCAGTATCAAGGCGGGTTTGGAGGGAATTAATTCTAAGTGCCTCATTTCACTTTCTCTCAAGGGAATTCTTTATAAGACACCAGTGTGAAAGGCAAACAGAATACTCTGTATTGGTGCTGGCCACCGACACCTGAGCATGGAGCCTGCCCCGGAGTGGAGCTGATAGAGGCCTGAGACTGATGTTTTTGTTTGCTCGCTCGCTCCCTCCCTCCCTCCCTTCCTCCTCTCCTCCTTTGAGAAAGACCATGAAGTTGGATAAATGGGTAGGTAGGAAAGATCTGGGAGGTGCTGGGGAAAGGGAAAGAATATGATCAAAATAGAGAGTATGGAAAAGTTTTAATTAAAAATCTTTTTTTAAAATGCTAAAGAGAAACCGGTGCACACCTGAAGGAGAGCCTCAGGGGTGCGTCACAGTGCACACGCACTCTATTGTCTGTGTGCTCCATGACCAACCGCTGTCAGCAAACAGACAAAACACACAAGAAGCCTAAACAGAAAAGAGGCCATCATTCATTTGCTTCAGTGGACAATACAGATAGATGCCTGACATAAGGACCACTATTAAGCTCAGGCTAAAAGCTCTGGTCTTTAGTATTAACCAATATTCAAATATATAGGAGAGTGTTTCACACGCCCCAGTAATCAGTTCCTTGGGGAGAGTGACTTAATAAGACCAGGGGAAACTCTACTTGGCATCTGGGGAAATTAAGAGGGTTTTAATTTTTTTCCCTTCGCTAATTAGATTCACGTTGTAGTTAACAAAAAGTCAACCTGTGTGATGATTTTTCTTTTTACTGATTAAGAAAGAAAAAAGACAGGAATAGTGACTATCTTGGTCTTAAGTTAGAACTTTCACTTTCCTATTGACTTAAAAAAAAAAGTTAAGATCTTGTGGCTTGAAGATCCTCTTACAGTCCTTGGATCTCCTCCCCAACGACTAGCTCTCGTAGTATGAGAAGGAGCCACACACGGCTATCAAGGGAGAAAATAAATCAAGTCCTATCTAGCCCTGATGCCTGAGAATACAAGGACCGGAATGCCAAAATACCAGTAAAGGTGCACTAATGGCACTGATACCTTGGTGGTAACCAATAGCTACCTAATTGTACATAAGGGCAGCTCGGTAAGAGGGAATCCATGCCTGGCAGTCTAAACTCAGCCCACTTCCCATGGCTGTGAGGCCATGGGACCTAGAGGAGAGCCTATTACTGACACTGTGATAAACCAGTATCATCTCTCACTGCTTTCCAGAGTTACTCTTATACCTACTGATAAGTGCAGTTCTCAGCCCCCCTCAAAACCAACCAAACAAGTAAACAAACAAACTTTTTTTTGCAGTCGATGAAGCTCATTACAGAAAGCCACATGTGGTGGTTTGAACATGCTTGACCTAAGGAGTGACACCATTAGGAGGTGTGGCCTTGGAGTAGGTGTGGCCTTGGAGTAGGTGTGGCCTTGTTGGAGGAACTGTATGGGTAGGCAATGAGACCTGCCTCCTAGCTGCCTGGAAGACAGTCTTCACCCAGCAGCCTTCAGATGAAGATGTGGAACACTCAGCTCCTCAGGCACCAGGCCTGCCTGGAAGCTGCTATGCTCCCACTTTGATGATGATTGACTAACCTCTGAACCTGTAAGCCAGTCCCAATTAAATGTTGTCCTTATAAGAGTTGCCTTAGTCATGGTGTCTGTCACAGCAGTAAAACCCTAGCTAAGACACCACAACTGGTCAAAACAGAGGCCAACTCATCCTGGAGTGCGTGTTCCCAGTTAACATATTTACAATACGACCCCTACACTTAAGACCCATGGAACATTATGAAAGATGAGGTGGAAAGATTGCAAAAGTCAGGGGACCAGGACAACTGTTTCTAGATAGTCTCTCCTTTGAGAAGGGGTGTGGTAGGAAGCAGCAGGTCGATCTGAGACAAGGTATCAAGATACACTGTATGAAACTCTCAAAGAATTAACTAAAATATTGTACCATTAAAAAAGAAAAAAACAACAAAATACAAAAAAAGAAAACATACAGGGTCAGTCAGAAGGCTCAGCAGATAAAGACGCAGAGTCAGGTCCCCAGAATCTATGTAAAAAAAGATGCAGTGAGCGACCCATCTACAAGAGACTGTGCTTAGACGTCCAACACACACACACACACACACACACACACACACACACACACACTACTTTTTTTAAAGTTAAAATTCCACAATAAATTAGAAGCCACATTATTATATAATAAAAAAATATTTACAAATGCATAAACAAATAAGGATGGACATGTTAACGAGAAAAAAATAAATAGTCCCACAAAGTTTGGACACGATACAGTCCATCCAAGGCAGGCAACCTGATATGTTTTCCAATCCTTGGGACTTTGAAAGGAGACCCTTCACCACCAGCAGCGGCCACTGCCCACATCCTGAAGCTAGATCTGACATTCATCCATTTAGGCACAGAGAAAACACGCTGGTCGAATTAAGAGTCTAAAAAAGGGATGGGGGGAGGCTTACCCCAGCAAGCCAGAGAGGCAGGTGAAGTGGTATCTGAGGTATGGGTATATTCTCACACTGTGGATTAACCGTGGATCGACCGTAGTGGGATGAATCAATGTCTTCAGAGGTATCTATGAGAATATAGTCACTGGAAATAAGGTCACCAAAGATGTTTCAAAGCCCTTTCTGCCAGGTGGCTAAGCTTCCCTCCCCTCCCCTTTAGCTGCATCTCTGTCCTTCAGACATAGGATGGACATAACAATTACCTTCACATAGTTGAGAACGAGACGGTTAGGAAAATAGGAATACTGCCACCACACACAGTCAAGGAGTTCACACAACGGACAGAACACAGCTAGAAATAAAACATGTGCACTCTGCACTTTGAATATTGAATATTATTCATATTGAATAATCCATACCTAATGGCTGAATATTACCACAGGGAACTTGACCATTCCTGTGAAGGGGAATTAAGAGGAGTAAAGTCAGACCCACTCGGTAACAGTGAGATAAGATAAAAACTGTACCAGTCACACCCGTGTGCTCCTGGATTCTTAGCTGGAACCCCTGTGGTCTCCCACACTCCGTTCCTCATCTTTTCTGCCATCAGGTAAAGTTGGGGATCTACAGCAGTGTCGACACTGCTCCACATCATAGTCACCTAAGAGATGACACACATTTTACCCATGGTAGGCTTGCTTGGAGCTCAGCATGATTTAGGAGCTCCCAACTTGATCATGAAGCCGGCACTGAATACCACTTAGGTACATAACGTGGTCCTAAAAACCAAACATCTCCAGTTCACACACAAGCTGCCACGGCCCTGCTCAGTGGGAGCCAACGCTGCACTAAAGATGGCAGGTAGTTTCCCATGCCCTTTCTCGAATGTCAGCCTACAGCAGTGGACGTAAACCAAATTAGCAAAATGGACAGTTTGCCTGAGACATTTATTACAGTTCTGGTATCGATGACAGGCTGAGCCCAAAATATCCGTAATAAAGCACAACACACAAGATCTGGATAAAATGTGTACAGGGAGATGTTTCATTTCTTTGATCAGAAATAAGGCAAGGCCAGAGGTAAAGAAAAAGAGTAAGATACACTAGAGAACGGGGACGGGTCAGCAGGTCTCAGCTACTGGACGGCACCATGAGAGTAGAAGAGATCCAGGAGATGGATGCCCTCAGAGCTCACACTTTGCTCTTGAGGTCAGGATATTTAAATGTCCAAGAGCAGCCATAGAGAAAATGCAGTTATTCAGAAGCCTCAATAGGTCTGTGGGTCAGCACTGGGATTACCCACATGTGCAAAGGCCTGGAGTCCATGCTGGGTTAGGGACCAGCATCTTGGATAAGGAAAGGGCACCTGGACCCGGGGTCCCAACAATCATGACTACAGGCACTGAGGGCTGGGGAAATGGTGGCAAGGTGTTTGCACTGTGTGTGTGTAAATATTTTTATGTTTTAAGAAGTATTTTATGTACATCAATGACATTTACATATAAAATAACACTATATTAGAATGACTTAATAGTTTTAAACAAAAGAAAAATGGGGAAAACATCAGATTGCAAACCCCTCCCCCAGGAACAAAAAGCAGCATACAACACAATCATACGATCTCAAAATTCTCAACATGCATTCTTGTGGGCTTCCTTCCGCTTTCCCACACTCCTGCTACCTCTATTTCCCTCTTATAGTCTCCCAGCCCGAGTTTCTTTTCCTCTTTCCAGTCCCATGTGTCCTTCTGCACACCACCCCCATTCTTCGTCACCAATGATTACCCTCTCCTGTCACCGTTCTAAAGCTTTATTTGCTCTTTACACCTGTTTATGACATATACATATGGTTTCAGTATAGCCAAGATCCACATATGAGAAAGCACATGCAGATCTCATGTTTCTGGGTTAGAATTTTGGCTTCTTTAAAAATATGGAAAAGTTAGCTGGGCGTGGTGGCGCACACCTTTAATCCCAGCACTCAGGAGGCAAAGGCGGGCAGGTTTCTGAGTTCGAGGCCAGCCTCGTCTACAGAGTGAGCTCCAGGACAGTCAGGGCTATGCAGAGAAACCCTGTTCCCCCCCCCCCAAAAAAAAAGAAAGAAAAGAAAAGTTGTGGGAATATATTTTTGTTTTAATCCCATGTGTGGGATACCGGGCTGCTTCAGACTGTCCACAGCAACTGACTATGATTTGCCTCAAGATCTGGCAGCGGTGTGATTTTGCCAGCTGTGGATAGTTTTTGCAAGTGTATGTATGATGTTTGGAATTCTGGAGTCTACTCTTGTGAGGCTATATAAACGCAGGATCCCCGAGAGGGTTGTAGCAGCTGCTGTTCCTCCTGCTGCTTGCTGCTTACTGCAGATATCCTGATGATGGAGATCAAAATGCCTCAAGAACCTCAATGCCCCTAATCATCAGGACGTAGTCTATAGATATCAATGCTCCTTTTCCCTGCAGCCTTCTTTTCCTCCTACCCAGTGTTGTGGGGTTGGAAGGAATAAAGGTGGAGAAGGGTGGTAGAAATAGGGACCCATAAAGTAGTAAAAAGTCTGGTTACAGGGAGCCTCTCTAAATATTATACTTTCCAGCTGGATCCACTTTCTTGCTGATTCGGCAGTTCATTTTTCTTTATTGCTGAATAATATTCCATTGTATATGTGTCATTTCATAATCCATCCGTCTGTCAATAGACCTCCAGACTGGTTCCATCTCCTTGACAAGATGAACATACCAGCAGAAAACACGAATGTCAACAGAATGTCAAAGTGTCTCTGTGGTGGAATGCGGAATCCTCTGGGTACCTGGTCTAGAGGAGTCAAACGGCAGTTCTTTTTGGAGGAACCTCCATACTGGTTTGCTTCCCAGTGGCTGCACTGGTTTGCCCTTCCCGATCAGAGTGGCTGTCCTAAAGAAACCTGACAACAAATGTTGGAGAGGATGCAGGAAAAGCAAACAAACAAAGACCCTTTGGAGCTCTGTAGATTATCAAGACTGGTGTTAAGCTAAATCTCCACACGAGTAAGGAGGTGCCCAGAGGAGATAAGATGGCTGCGGAGGTTGGAAGGAAACTTGTTTTACACCAAGTTCACTTTACCTTGGGAAGCAGAGTTTGGACAAGGCCGAAGCCAGTTTCTATGGCCAAATCTTCCAGACTGTAATCAACACAAAGCAACCCTTGGACTCACCCTGTACCTCAGTGTCCTCGCTTTATTAAAACCAATCCTATACTCCATCCAAGCAGGTCTAACCCACTGAATTGGTTCCCTGGTCCAGAACAGAGGCTGGCTTTGGCTTTCTTAGCAGTGTCTGCCTGAACTTTCTGTCACCTGACTAACCTGATACCATGACACTTGTTTCCAGAAGGCTCAAGATCAGCCATCTTCAAAGGCAGTGTGTACAAAATAATGAATAAAGGTTTAACTTAACACCAACACCTCTCTTTGCCAGATCAATTAGAGGTGTAAATAATTCATGAAGCCCAGTTCTACCAGTCCTTCAGACCAACAAGGGTGAAGGTGAAAATCGCCTTACAGAGAAGCATGGGGTCAACAGTTATATCTGTTTCACATGCATGTTATCAACGAAATAAATATTAACAAGGTGGTATGCAAGATGCCTTTTGTTTGTTGTCTGTTTAGAAAAAAACAAAACAAAGGTCAAATTTTTAATACACAGGATGCCACAATGTACTCATATCAGATTCCTAAATTTCCACAAGGGTCAGAAGTAGTGAGGCAGTAACAAAATGTATGAGGCGTTAGGACACATGACTGCCACTTGGAAGGAAGGAAGGAAGGAAGGAAGGAAGGAAGGAAGGAAGGAAGGAAGGAAGCTTGAAGACTTGATCTACTCACATAGTTTTTAATAAGCTGTCCAAGACACAGTTTTCACTATAAAGAATATATATATATATATATATATATATATATATATATATACACATTCAAACCAATCCTCACATCATGTTAGCACGTTCTAGAGGTATTAGCCAGTCTGCTGTCTCACAGGATGGCCAGCTGTAGCTATTGAGAAGCTGAAGCAGGCTCAGTCTGAACTGAGATGCATCATAAATATGACATGCCCACC
Source organism: Mus pahari (assembly GCF_900095145.1). NCBI lineage: Eukaryota > Metazoa > Chordata > Mammalia > Rodentia > Muridae > Mus > Mus pahari. Next base: position 58,823,200 of record NC_034602.1, read on the forward strand.
ATACCTGTAAAACTTAGCACAAAGATGTTTTATATAATATATAAAACATAACATGATGAAACGATATTAATTTGGATATATTAGGCTAAAGCAAACATGGTTATATATCATTTATGTAGATATGTATTATTAAAGATATTACACTATATCATTTACTTTATCACATTTAATGCTTGAGTAAAAGCAAATATGTCGCTAAAATTAATTTATTCCTTTAAACTACACCAAATATTTGGCTTACACGTGAATTAGGATAAAGAGAAGGTTTAACTAACAGTTGGTTTTTAAGTCAGTAGCTCTCACTTTACAGGTAGGTCCTAACAGTTAAAAAGAAGAACAGAGTTTTGTTTTGTTTGTTTCAAATCCCAATCACAATGTCTTCAAACAATACACTACAAATGCACTTGTATAGTGTATTACATTAAGTAGGGTTTGCTAAGAACATGTTCCCCAGCACATGAAAGAAAAAAAATCCAATGAATATAGAGAAACTGGATGTACACAGTCTATAATAATAACTATGCTAATGTTATCAATTTGAAACTATACCTTTAATGCAACACCAATAAACACACCTCAGCCTTGGTTTTTTTTTTTTAGCTTGACTAATGCATTCAAAATTTAGGCGTGCAAATAAACATGAAAACAGAAAAAAAAAACCAACTGTTACAAGAAAGATCAGAAAGAATAAGACAGAAGAACCTGCTTTAATGAAGTTGCTATGAAGGAATTTGATAGTACGTAATAAAACAGACAGAGCAAAATAGAGAAGTGGGGACTGCTTTAGTTTACTGTCTATTGCTGTGATAAACACCATGCCCAAAACAAGCTTGGAGAGGAAGTTGTGTATGTGGCTTCCAGGTTAGAGGTCATCATCAAGAAAAGCTGGGCCAGGAGCTCCAGCAGGGAACTGGAGGCGGGGACCGACCAGAAAAGATGGAGGAGCGCTGCTTGCTGGCTTGCTCTTGATGCTTTTTAATACAACCTAGGATGGCTGCCCAGGGATGGCACCACTCACAGGAGGCTGGTCCCCTCCCACACCAATCATGAATCAAGAAAACGGCCATGGATTTGTCTACTGGCAAATGTGCAGAGGCATTTCTCAACTGAGGTTCTTGCTTCCCCGGTGACTCTAGATCATGTTGACAGAAAATGAACCAGACGGGGATGTAAGGGAGAAAGAAAGAGAGAGGTCAACTCCAGAAAAACTGAGGTGGGTGAAGAACATCTCAAACCACAGTAGGAAAATCGGGCTATCAAATATTAGACTATTATACAGAATGAAGAGAAGACATTTGAGGGGGGAAAAAATCAGATCATGGCCTGACTTCTCACATGAATGTGAAACCCCCAGGATTTAGAAATTCCATCATATAAAATGAAATCTAGAAATACTGGATGAAAAAAAATCTAAGTAAAGACTTGTCATCTTGAAATGAAACATGATATTAAAGGAGAAACTTTAAAGAGAAAAAAAATCTAGAAGATAATACTTCCTGAAAGGTAACTTGTGGGCGAGGGAGCTGGTTCAGTCGATAAAATGCTTGACATGCAAGTATAGGAACTGGAGTTTGACCCTAGAACCCACGAGAACAAGGCCAGGCTGGGTTGGCGGTGCACACATGTAATATGTAGGCAGATCCCTGGAGCTCACTAGCCAGAGACCCTAGCTTCCTTGAAGAGTTCCAGACCATCAGGAGAACCTGTCCCAAAGCAGCAAAGACTGGGTGACTCCTGAAGTATAACATCTGAAATTGCCCTCTGGCCCCCACCTGGACACACACAGCACATTCAAGATTAGCTTGTATAGATGCTAACATGCTACAAAGCTAACACAATCAGGAAAGAGTTCAAATCTTCAACCTACAGGAAGTTCTTAAAGTTCAGCTATTGTGTTTTCTCTGACTTGTAGAATCTAAGGGGAGAAGGTGATTAGGGAGGGATGAAGGAGGCAGGGAGGGGAAGAAGAGAAGGCATTAAGAGGTGGCAAATGGAATCTGTTGACAGACCTTTGCAAACATGAAGATGCCACAACAGAGCTCTTTATTTTGTGTAACTATTATATAAAATAAATGCTGTATAGGAACACAAATAAACAATTCAAAAAACAAATATAACACTAAACTTATCCAAAAACGTACCTGGTAATTAAGTAATGACTAGATTTACAGAGGTAACCTCCTGGGCTGTATACTGATCAGAATAACAAACCAACTAACCAACCCACTGCAGACCAGTGAGAAGAGCCAGGGGCATGGGTGCTTCTGATTATTTCCAATGAATGTCTAAAGTAAAATAATCCTTCCAGCAAATCTGAAAAATGTATCAAAATCATTTAAAACATATACAGATTGGGCCTAGAAATTCCAATTCTAGAGATTTTGCCCAAGGAAATAATTCAAAAAGAACTATAAAGGTCTATAAAGATGCTCATTCAAAAGTTGTTTTACAAAACAAAACACACACACACACACACACACACACACACACACAAATCTAGAGTAGCCTAAATATAAACCCAGAGAAAATTCCTTAGTGAACTGTAGGCTAACCAAAATGCCAAACTCTAATAAAATTAATAGCAGTCCTTGTATTCAACAAATACGGGCCAGAAATGTGGCCATTCTTTCATTGCTTCCGGAACACATCTTCAAGTTTCTTTCATTTCACCATCCTTTAGGTCCCAGCTCCCAAGTAGCTGGCACACAAGGGATACACAACCTGGGCTAGCCAAACAATTATTTGGAATTACTTCATTGGGCAAACACTGCTCCAGTTGCATGTGCTCTCTGGAGGCTGTAGAGTTTATGCATGGTAGATGGTAAACTTAACAGGGCCTTCCTGCGCCGCTAAGAGAAAGGCATCACCTATGGCTCCAGGGAGACTTCTGAGACATGTCTGTCTGGTGTCACTCATGGTCCTGTAATTACACCTAACAAACTGGCTGAGTGGAACTACTGTTTTGGTCCATCAGTGTCCTCCTGTCTAGGGTGATAGGTATATCAGTGAACAAAACATAGACAAAAGTGTAGTAGAAATGATTAAAATCCTGGCCTGGGCTTTCTATCCTGACTTAGGTTATTGAGCTCTTGGATGAAAGACACACACACACACATACACACACACACACACACAGAGCCTTTATATTTACACTATGTCTTAGGCACCACAATAGCTGGGCAGCTGCCTACCCTCCACATTGTTAGAATCTACTTTCCTAATGATAACCCTGAGATGTTATTTACTATTTACAATGTTTCATCTGGGCTGCTCTTACCTCCAATTGGGCAGCCCTCCCTGCAAGGTATTTTATTCCTCAGCTATCTCATGGTGGCCTCTCCTCTCTTCCTTAAAGTTCCCCTTCTTCCTCTCTCCCACCCCAAGCCTGAGAAACCTAAATCCCACCTATGTCTCTTCGGCCCACCTATTAGCTGTTGGCATCTTTATTTACTAACTACAATGACCTGGGGGCAGGGTCATTCTGTGTCTATGTGTGACGTCCCTGCCCTTGGGGAGCTTACTAGCCAGAGGACAAGGACACAGAAAGATCCATTTGTTAGGAAGCCAAGGGCATTCCCCCCCCCCAAAAAAAAATGACATTTATCCTCAGCAGAGGTGTAGACAGCAAGCTCCCCACAGCCTTTCAGGAGTCTCCTCAGCCTGGGCTGTTAACCAGGGACCTGCATCAAGTCTCAGTGCCCGTGGAATGACAGAATGTGCGATGGATTCTATGCTATACATGAGACAACCGAATTCAGGGTGTTGCACTTAGACCTTCAAAGTCGCACTAACAGAAATGACACACAGAGATCGGATCAGCACGCTGACTCCTGGTTATAAACCGGGGACCCCACACCCAGGGTTCTTTCATTCACCCAACTGGCTGGCACGCAGTGGACGCACAGCACAAAGTGGCCAAAGGAACAAGGCCATTTAGTCATGTTTGCTCCAGACAACTGAAAGGGCCTCCTAAAAATTTGTCCTTTACAGGTACTTACCTTGTTCCTTTTGTAATCTTTTAAGTAAATTGAACACGGTATTCTCTATCATCAAAAACATTTTAAATTGCCATTTGCTAAGAGGGAAATGAAAGCTTAGTGGTGTCTAAGCATAGCATGTTTTTCACAGCCACGACTAGCTTAACAATTCTGCATTATAACACTCAACAGAAAATAATAGAAGGCATGGGGCCGTCTGCTCTTTGTTGCTTTAAAGTATATGTCCTCAGTTTTGAGCAGCATGTGATGTTGATTATTTTGGAAACTATGGGCTCTAAAAGTCCTTGCTTCCTTCAAGTAAGAACCTTTGGCAGCCTGGGGCCCCTGGGTATGACTGGGCCTGTTGTTTGCCCAGTAGTCATCTCCCTTTTCTTGTTAGTAACACCACACTGAGTAATGTGCTCAGCTGGAAACCTCCACTCCCTAGCTTCTACTGCAGATGGGAGTGAATGCAAATGAGGCATTGGTCACTGTGTGTCACTTGCAGAAAAATCCTTTATTCCCCTTCCATGGTTTACTTGCACAGAACTCTTAGAAGACAGCTGAGACCCAGCAACCATGCTATGGGCTTGTGTGCAGGCCGGTAAAGCAGAAAAGCCCAGGGAGCCAACATCTCTTGGGACTTGGTGTGGCAGGCGTGGCTGACCTTGACTGGCTACTTCTACACTAGCTTTTGAGAAAGACTATTCTAGGTGAGCAGTGGGTATTTCAGTCTGTGATTAGGACCACTGTGTTCAGACACTGGAATAGCAGGAAAGAAGACTGAAGTATGTAGCCTTCTGTTCTATCTATCTGTGCTCTCTGGATGTAGCCTTCGCTTTTATCTATCTGTGCTCTCTGTATGTAGCCTTCTGTTTTATCCATCTATCCGTGCTTTCTGGAAATGTATCTACAAGTGCTCAGTATTATTTCTGAACTGAAGCTTCCCAAGTTCAATTGTTTCCCTGTACCTAACTTCACTATTTCCAACAATCTTAAAAACATGTCAATTTTCAGTCTCTTTCTTTTTTTAAAGTCTAGTCTAGACCTAGCTAGCCCAGGCTGACCATCAATATACAGCAGTCCTCTGGCTTTATTTAGCCTCTCAAGTGTTTAGATTACAGGTGTGAACAATCACACCCAGCAAACACAATCAACTTGGGTGTGTTATAACTATCAAGTTTGAATTATTCTCTTCTTGTACTGAGCCTCTTTGACTGGTTTGGTAGAGTCCTCTCCACTGTCAGGTTCACGACAGTAAGGAAAAATTCCTCCGAACCAGAGCATCAGTAGGCATGTGGACCCCAGCACACCTGTGTGGGTCCACACCCACAGTTTATTCAGGGTACCACCTAAGAAGCTTCATTTTCAGGCACTGGGATCTCATTTCATAAAGTGAAAATAAAAAAATAAAAAAAATAAAAAAACAACAACAACAAAAGCTATTGATTGAGAACTAACTCTCTCTTCAAAAACAAAGTAGTGTGTGTGTGTGTGTGTGTGTGTGTGTCTGTCTGTCTGTCTGTCTGTCTCCTGCCTTTCACTCTCTATGGAGCTCAACCTTCGTGTACCTGTGATACCCCAGACTCCCCTGCCCTGAGGCGTCTGCCCTGGCTGTCCCTCTACCTGCAACACTCTCTCCCCAGGTCTACAGCAAATTAGGAAGGCGAGCCCACCCAGACTCCTTCATCCTCAGGTCCATTCACCCACTTTCACACATCCGACCTTGGCTGTTTTTCCAATAACTTTTACCAAATAACAAACTCCACAACCTGATGGGTTTTGCTTAGTTCCTTCTTCATTCTGATGTGCACATGCCTAGGTGGGCTCTTACAGGAACTGGACAGATACGGGCTGAGTGCCCATGTAACCGTCTCCAAACTCTCTCTCTGTTCTCGGTCCCCATTTTCTCTGCACTACTCCATGACCCATCAGCCACAGCACCTGACCTGCAGCACCCTTCCCCAGGCTTCTCATCTGACCTAACATGGCTCTTCTGGGGTGCCACTTTGTTACAAGGATTTGGCTCCGCAGTGGCTGTGGAGGGCCGCCAGTGACTGTATATCAGTAGCATGCTCCACTGAGAAATTAGATTAGGCAAAATCTATAACCTTTTCCAAATATTCATCAGCTCTGTATCTGAGTGACTCACTTGGCACTGACAGTGCTCTGATCCAGCAGGACTCCACCTGTCCAAACTTACCCCCTCCTCCTTCCGGGTTTCCCTCAGCCTGGAGCCACATTCCCGAAGTCTCATGTAAGCCCCGCTCATTTTTAACCGTTTCTTTCAAGCCATTATGATTACCTTCACCACTCTCCAGTTCTGAAAGAGATGGCAATGTCCCTCAAGAGGCTGCTATCTGCAGCTAGCCACATAACCTTTGAACCTGTCCTAAGTGTGACTGTTCTAGCACCAGGAGTTCCTAAATCAATATTCACATTTAACACGATCCCTTGTGATCCTCCATACCTGAAGCCGGCACTACAAGTGGGCTCTGCAGTCAGTCCTACCTACTCACTGGCTCATTAATAAGCAAAGACCGAAGTCCTACACTTCCATAGGATGTGTGACACCCACAGCAAGTCCCGTGTTCAATTAACAACCTACCCACTAAGAGGATCTGCTGCCCACTTGGTTGAAGCCTTTTCTTTACACCTTGGTTGTAAACAACTTCCAAGAGCACAGAAGCTGTGCATCGGGCCAATCGAGACTGCGGGAACAGAAATCCACACAAGTGGATTCACAAATGAAGAGGAATGGCTTAACCCTGCATAGACTTCTGAAAAGAAACTAAGGCAGAGGGCCAAAGGTCAGGCCTCCATACTAGACCTCCTCCACTGTGGCTCTTTACCCAGTTCCTGCTGCCTAATTCGGTATTACTTTCAGGGCATACTACAGTCGCTCATTTTCTCTCCCACAAGCCCCTTCAATTCTGCCCCCTTTGGCTTCGATTTCCATTCTCCCTCTAACTTTAAGTTCCCCAGTAGTGATATGGTAGCACGGGGAATTTTTTTTATTATTATTACAAACCCACAAGGTTACAAGCTTGTGACTCGATTAGGGGTTGGCTGCCTTTGAGTCAGGAGTCCATTCTGTTCTAACGGAGGCCAAGGTGAGTGCAGTTTAGAATAAGGCCTTATTTCGCAAGGAAGAACTGTCAAAGGAGATTGTCACCTAGGAGAGGAACCTGTGGAAGGCCAATAACAGGCCACGCCCCCCCAGCCCACAGTCCCAGAGATATTATCAGCTGGCACATATTAAAGTGAAATCAACCAATCCAGAAGAAGGGTCATTCCGGAGGCAGCAGGAGGACCCTGACACCGATGGATACTCAGGGCTGCACAGACTCAATAGCAGCACCGCTTGTTTGTTTTTGTTTTTTGTTTTTTTTTTTTTCTGAGCCCCTGATTCAAGTGTATCACTGAGCTAGCTGTTTCCCTTTGATCAACTCATTGAGCCATCCTGAGCCAGGTCTCCTCAGCCATCCTCCTCCACTTTCAACAGCCAGGAGTGGTGCAAGAGCCCCATAAGGCAACTGTTGTGAAAGTGCTCTGAACAACACAGGAGGTGCCTACCGCAGCCTCTCTACTGTAAATTCTCTCAAAGTGACATGAGCTTTACATTGCCTTTAGGTTTCTTACTCTTCCCTCCCTCCTCCTTAATATATGATCCACTGATTGCTATTATTTAAAAACATCAACCAGCGTGACAAATAATATTTTAACCCCAGTTATCCTCACTTTGTTGCTTCCATCACTCAGACAGTGGTTAGTGCATTCATTCATTTCCCTCGAAATTGAAAAAAAATAAATATGTTTATATACTAAATTCTTAAGATGCAGGTCAGTTTTGATTTCCTTGTCTCTTGCCTACATGTTAGAGCCCAGAATTCCTATTTTTCACATGAGGTCCTTATAGCTCTTACTACTCCCGCCCCCAGAAATCCTATTCTCCTCGCTTCTACTCCACCCCCGCCACCCTGTTACCATCTATCTCACGGTCAAGATGGGGGTAGGGATGAGAATCAGTGACTATAACAAGATAGATTATTTCTCAAAATAGTGCCATTTCACAACGTTGAAGGGCAGTTACTGGAATGGAAAAACAGACAAACGAAAGAAAGAAAATTAAAGGATACGGTTTCTTTTTTTTTGCCCTAGTAAAACCAAGAGATGTTTATTGAAAGCCTGCCACACACCAGACAGGAGGAGAAGGGCTCCTCAATCAGGTGCGCAGCATTTCAGTCTTTGCCAAGCTCCCTAGCCCATAACCCAGGGCATCTGTTGCACACTTCCTACAAGTGGAACCACTCAACAGCTGGCCCTGGGTGGAGCAACAAAAGCAGCATGCACCTTACTCAAGTTCAGTTCAGCCGGCCGAAGTGCAGGCTTCAAGCAAAAAAGAAAAACAAAAATGAAACCTCAAACTAGAGCCCGGTGAGCCACAGGGGGCAGAAGTGCAGAGACGGAAACGCAGCCTGGTATCCACTGAGCACCCAAACCCAATTAAGGCTTTTCCAGCCTAGAGATGCTGGGAACCGTGGATCAAAGAATGGTAACGCCTGGGACGCCTGGGAATGGCAAACCGGCTCTTCGGGAAGCCGTGGTGTGGGGGCAGCACAATGGTGGGCGCTGGAGATAGTAGGTTGGAGGGATCTATTCATGGGCATGGGTAAGCTCATTGGGAACAGGCAGATTGCAAAGACTGCGCTGTTGGCGAAGGAGAGCCGGACGAGGGCTCTGGGAGACAAGGACTGAATAGTCCGCGTTGCGGTGTAAAGGAAACCTTGGGGCTCCCGCCAGCGCATAAATTCCGAGGTTTTTGGATCCTGGAAAGCGTTTGCTAGTGCGCTTAAGGCAGAGCTGGCGGAAGGGTTCACTGGCGATCAGGGGCGACAACCAGACTACTGGGAAAAGGGGAGGGGAGATGGGATGAGACGTCTCTTCCCGGCCACACACACACACGGACCCCAGGCTGCTCGCACCTGCCCCCACGCACTCTGAGCGCACAGCCTCCTGCTGCGGCGGTCACTCACCTTCCGCGCGCGAGCGGATCTCCGACACGGTCCTCCGCATGGTAGGCATCTCGACAGCCCCTGCAGGTGGGTCTCGGGCGGAGACCCTGCACCTGTCACGGCGCCGCGCGGGCGGGAGAGCTGGCTGTGCCGCGCCGAGGGCTCAGCTGCCGCCGGGCCGCGCCTCCCACCCAGGGCAGCGTCGCCACCAGGAGCCGCCTGGGCACTGGACGGGAGGGGGAAGGCGGCAAAGGAGCTGCGTCCGCAGAGCCGCCTAGGTCTCCCCGCAGTGGCAGAGGAGCGGGCTCGAGGGGCGGAGCCGGGGACGGCGCCGGGGGCGGGGTCTGCGGGGCGCGCGCTCACTCGCTGGCCTCCTTGGAGTGGGGCGGGAACAGGGCCGCCAGGCCTCCGGGTCCCGCCCAGTTCGGGCCGTACCATCCGCAAGGAGGGGACGTCGACCTAGCATTCTCGGCTTCTCGGCCCACCTCGGCCTTCCTTAAGGCCAGTACAAGTGTCCCAAGCCTTAATAAATGAGGAAGAGCAGCTTTAGTTTCTGAAAGCTCTGGCATCCCCTCCAGCCACCTTCTGGCTCTACAAGGAGATAGAACCGCCCGTCCTCAGAGCCAGGGTGTTGGGTTCCGTGTGGGCAGCCTGAGTCTAATGCCTCTGAGACTTTGTGGGTGACGTCTCTGCTGGTGTGGGGGACCCTGCGTTCGCCGTCTGAGTGGAATCCTAGCCTATCTCAGCACCCAGCCTGACTCTTGGCCTGAGCTGCACCTGAACCCTCTGTAGTAGCAGGCTGTGAGACCCGAAGCCACGGGAACGGTTCCTCTTCTATGTCGTTTTAAGGCTTCCAGCCACACAACCTGCGTGGGTGTGTGAGCCCGTACTTCCCACCAGTTCGTCCTCTGCAACCTGTTAAGGCTCTGAAATTGCAACCAAACCAACTGTTGACCACGTGGTTAACCAAGCAAAATTCTGCTGTTTGTGGTTTCTGCTCCAGAAAGTTCGATGCAGTAGTTTATCCTCAAAGCCTAGTGGGGCGTCGGTATAAAATCCATAAAGATGTTAATTATAAGTCCTTATGTCCTAGAGACCTGCACGACCTCAGTGCCTTTTATTTTGTGTAGTAAAATCCAATCTAACAAGTCGAAACAAATGCAGTATTTTTAATTTGTTCCCGATTTCGGCCTCGAGATAGGATGAGGGAAGCTTTGTGTCTAGCAAGCTCCTGAGCAGGGTAAGAAAGGAATAAAGGTAAAAGCTACTGGCTTCATGTATTGTTCTTCTGGGCACCTAGTGGAAAGAGCCTGTAGCAAGGCTTTTTATTAGTATTCCTTTGAGATGCAAAAGGGAGAGATGAGTAGAGGGTGAACAGAGAGAGAGAGAGAGAGAGAGAGAGAGAGAGAGAGAGAGAGAGAGAGACTGCAACTCGAGCATAAGGAAAAATAAATAAAATCCGCTAATAGCATCTTCTCTCCATTCGTGATATTTCCTCTACTTCCCGGAAGGTCTTTCACTAATCAGAGTTCTACCTCACTCACTCACACTAATACCCAGGCGGTCAATACATATTTATGAGGAACCCCCTCCACTTGTCTCTTTTTCAGTGGTTGGGATCAGAACAAAGGAAACATATTATTTCCAGTGTGCTTGGAATCTCTCAGGTTAGAGCAGACTCAAACGTAAATGTGTCTGTGCCAGTGATAGCCATAACTTAAAACCGTAGTCTGTTGGAAAAAGAAAAAAAGAAAGAAAGAAAATGAATACAGCCTTATCAAGACTGTCATCGCTGGCGGCTTTTACTCCTCCTAGGCTCCATAATCTCCTGGGGGGGGGGGGAGCAGGCTTCCTCTTGATTGATATAAATGAGTCTGAAACCAAGTGAATGACTAAGGACCGAGGGGGCGGGGAAAATCAGCTTAAAGTAAGCAAACAAATGTAGGGTTAGGAGTGGTTTTCTGATTAAGATTTTACATGAGGTTTTTATGAACCCATCGCTTAGCAAAATGATCTGTTTGATTTATGAACAATCCCTTCTGTAATTGCTATGAGCCTTTCAGTGAGATTCACGTCTGCTTACTATAATAACCATCTAACGAGAGTTCCAATGTTCCCTGTTTTCTATAGTGCCACCTGACATGTGTGCACCAGCCAAGTTGACAACCTAGGTCATTCAGATAGGAAATGAAAACAGTTTCTCATACAGACAACACGGCAAGACGCAGCTCGTGGCTTGCCCCTGGCTCTTTCCCACATGTTCCTGTCACAGAATCCATATTGGCAGGAGTATCATAGCTCCCTCGTTTCTGAAAATCTGCTCCCCCCACGGTTGTTAGAAAGTCATCCATTTTCATGGTTCAGCACTGTAATCGAGGCTGAGAATTGCACTAATCTGCATCAGCTTGGTTTCAGAGTTCAGGGATCTCACCTTCCATTGTGTGAGACAAGCTTCCTGCCAGCCCCTGGCAGGAAACTCTGGTTCTAGCAACATGACCTTGTTACAGAATCTGCAGTTGAATGCAGAAGTCAGCAAGTCATTTTAAAACTTTCAGGTCCTGTGACTATCTTGCCTGCTGACCAGACTAAGAAGGAAGCAGGCTATTTAAGGACAGCCTCCCTAAGGATAACTTTTTTATCATTATGTAGAAAATATACATTTAGTTCACATTAGGGCCTGGACCAGAGTGCTAGGTTTAGAAGGCACTTGGGGGAAAGCTAGCTATCAATGCAAGATGGCTGACATTCCATCCCTGCTAGACAAGAAGCAACAAGTATAGACTTCGGGAGGGGGGAAGATTCTAAGATAAAAGATGGCCAGGATTTTTGAACTTGAATTTGAGTAAAGCTCAAGAATATAGAAATGAATAAGAGACCTGTTGCCCAGTAAGACACTAACTCTACAACAGTCAAACAAAAAGATTGTCTAGACAATGAGATGGTTAAAGTGATAGAACAGAGTATTTAGATAACAAACAGATTTGCCTATAACCAAGCTTTTTGTTGAGAACTTGTGATGTTTGATTAGAGTCCTTTTTGTTGTTGTTGTTTTTGGTGTTTTTTGGGGGACAGGGTTTCTCTGTGTAGCCCTGGCTGTTCTGGAACTCACTCTGTAGACCAGGCTGGCCTCGAACTCAGAAATCCGCCTGCCTCTGCCTTCCGAGTGCTGGGATTAAAGGCGTGCGCCACCACTGCCCGGCTTGATTAGAGAGTCCTAATTATCAATCTAAGTACACCATGGGCCTTCTAAATTAGGTTAGGAACTACAGCTGTGCCCATCCTAGTTGTCTTTATGGTAGTGTCCCCTGGACTTCCCTTCTTGTTACCAGTTGCATTGTGCTCCCTGATAATGAATGCTTGTCACCTTCTCAGGAACTGCCCCAGAAGAGCAAAGGGAAAACTCTTCCCTTAATTCTTCTTTTAACTGGAATTGCTTGTGTTATTGAGTAACTGCAGAAAACCAGAGTGATACAAACATACCCACTCTGTTCTACTACTCTAGAAAAAAAAAAAAAAGAATTGGAATGTGCTGGGTAGTTTCATGTCACCTTGACCCAAGCTAAAGCCATCTGAGAGGAGGGGAGCTCAATTAAGAAAATGCCTCCATAAGATCAGGCTGTAGGCAGGCCTAGAAGGCATTTTCTTAATTAGTGATGAATGGGGGAGGGCCCAGCCCATTGTGGGTGGTGCCATCCCTGGGATGGTGGTCCTGGATTCTATAAGAAAGCAGCCGAGAAAGCAGGGCATGGACCCCATAGAACTTGACTGGCACAAGGAATCAGCTGTATTTAAACTTCGACATCAGGGATGAGACTGTGTCCTCCTAAATGGGTTAACAAGACAGTGTTGTTGTGGGAGTGGGAGAAGTAAGTTGACCCTCTTGTGTGCTCTCATATGCCCTTGACACTCTGCTGTGTAGTCACAGAACAGAGGGCTTTCATTAGATGTCATTGCCTTAGTGCTAGATTTCCCAACCACTGAAGATGTAAGAAACTATTCTCTGAGCTTCATTAATCACCCAGTCGAGGGTCTTCTGTTACAGCTGTGGATAATGGACTTTCAGAACAGTAAACATCATTAAAAAAAGGAAGAAAGAAAACCGGTACAGGGGTATGTCATTGCTGGGTCTAAGAACTTGCCATGCCCAGACATTACAGAACAGTCTTTATAGCAGATGATGTAATAAAACTGAACCATTGCATCGTACCATATGCTCAAACTCATTCTAAATGGATGCAGGCCCAAGTATAAAAGTTACAACAACTATAAAACTCTTACAAAAGAAAAAGAAATGGGAATGTGCTGGGTAATTTTATGTCACCTTGACCCAAGCTAAAGCCATCTGGGAGGAAGGAATCTGAATTAAGAAAAGGCCTCCATAAGATCAGGCTGTAGTCAGGCCTAGAAGACATTTTCTTAGTGATTGACAGTGGAGGGCCCAGCCTATTGTGGGTGGTGACATCCCTTGGATGGTGAGCAAGCCAGTAAACAGCACCCCTCTGTGGCTTCAGCATTAGCTCTTGCCTTCAGGTTCCTGTCCTGACTTTAATGATGAATGGTGATACTACAGAAGTGGAAGCAAAATGAACCCTTTCCTCCCCAACTTGCTTTTTTGGTCGTGGTGTTTCCTTGCAGCCAAAGAGACCCTAAGATGGAGTCCTTCTTGTGAGCATATTTCTGGAAATTAAGTTCTTTGGTGTGAACAGCAAAAGCATGGACAACAAAAGAAAAATGAGTCATCAGGAAGCATCAAGAACCTTCTTATGCTACAGAGGACAGCTTAAAGAAAGCAGAAAAAAATAACCCAGATAATGGCTTTGAGAAATCATATACCTGATAAGCGATATATGCCTCAAATACATAAAGAACCATTGCAATCAAATAAAAAAAATGAATAACCTAAGTTTAAAGTTATCAAACAGTAATTTTGCTAAAGAATGTATCCAAATGGCAACAGGCTCCCAAAAAGATGCCCAACATCATTATTCCGCTGAGAAAATGCTAATGAAAGCCAGAAAATTTTGTACTCACCAGAATGGGTGTAATAAGCAAGACAGATGATAGCAAGGTGAGATACTCGAATGGTGGTGGCTGAAATTTAAATGTCACCGTTGTTTGGAAAGCAGTCAGGTAAATTCTTAAATGCTTAAACATGAAGTTACAAGGCAGTGATTACACCGCATGCACCCCAGGAAAATAAGAGCACGGGTCTGTGGATAATCGTCGCATGTATGTTCATATCAACAGGACTTATCACTTCCAAATGTAGTAACAACCCAGGCTATCCAGTTGATAGGTAAATAAAATGTCATCTGTCCTAGGGTGGAATTCCAGTGTGCAATCAGAGGGAAAGAAGCACAGACATCTGTCACAGCACAGATGACTTCAAGAGCATCCTTCTTGAAGCGAGTGGCAGGCCCAGAGGGTCACAAATGACAGGATTCCACTTTCAAATGTCCAAACTGCAGAGGCATGAAGATGGTGTACTAAAAAATAGTAACGTCAAAATTAAGTGGCCAAATTTTAAATACAAACTAATTACAGTCAAAAGCTCTAAATCTTCTGTCACGGATTAATCTTGCCACTTGTTACTCACTGTGATTAAAAACCTTACTTCTCCCTCGAGCTCATGACGTGTTTCTTATGTCTGTATCAACGCTCTCTTCACAAGCGCCGGTGAGATTTTAATCCAGCCTGCCAACGTGCTTCTTTGTGAGCAGGCACATCTATTGCCACTGGAATGGTCCACAGCACCAGACTCCAGCTTCTCAGCCTTCCATTGGACCCAGGCCAGCAACTTTAGGAAGGTTCCAGGCCTTTGTGTTCAGAAATGGTATTGTATCTAGTTCTGAGGCTCTCAGCAACCTACACTGAGAACCTACTGAGTTCTCCAGTACAGGTGTCCATTGTGGGGCTGTCTAGCTTCTGATAGTGTAGGCCAGTCTAACATACATACACACACACACACACACAGATACACCACCCACACTACACCACACCCACCACACCCACTGCACCCACCACACCCCTATTTCTCTAGGGAATTGCCTAATACAGTGGGCTTTCATATTTGTGAATGTATAGCATATACTTTATTTATATTGCATGTTGGGGCTTTTCTTTTCGAAACAGAAATGTTTGATATGCAAAAGGAGAAACCAACCATGAAGAGAAATATGATCATAATCTATTTTCTTGGTGTTGGCCAGGAAAAAAAAATAATATTGGAAGGGAAAAGGAACTCTTAAGAAAAACCTTTTCTTCTTGCCATGTCACACTAAGTGCCATTTCTTGAAGGAAAATCTTCAGTGACAAGGTTAAAAAACATTAAGGGGCAAGGGAGTCTTAGAATTTCCATTAAAGATTAATTAAGCAGCGACAAAAATGAGATAAACATGATTATCTGGTTTAATTTTATAACCCCATACCTTTCACTTTGGAAAGAATGCCAGACCTAAAGACAGTGCTCCAACGAAACGGCAGGAGCCATAGCTTTCACACCTGAAATCTTTGCCAGTTGTGTTTGGGTTTCTGGGATGACACATCCCTTTGCTCGGAGGTTCATAATTTATTGCAATGTTTAATAGATTTATTGGAAAATCATAATGTTATTTTCTTCTAACCTTAAAAATCCTCAAGAAGAACACTAGCTGGAAAGAGGGACCATTTGTCATTGTAGGTTGCTGTCAACTGTGAACTCCAGGGAAATTCACCAAGTTGAGACGAGTTGATACTTGATCCAGAATTAAATGAAGGTGTTTGCTCCAAAGAAAAGAAGCTAGAGGGATGGGCAACAGTTTAAAGAGATGGCATAAAGAGGGTTCATGAAGACATGAAGTTAGAAGTGCCGTAAGTAATTGAAGCAATAAGACCTGGTGTCACAGGTGGGAAGAGAGCCCACTCCTCTGTATAGACATGTCCCGGGGTTGTGTGCCCATTGCCAAAGGCAGCCTTTCCCTGTCTCTCCTCTGTGTGGATTATGTGTCAAGTTTAAACTTTAAAAGACTGACCTTGCTCAGTAACATTGGAACATTCTTGTTCTGTTTCTAAATCCACAGATTCCCACTGCAGCCTGTGCTTTGGCTAAGAAGCACACATCTTCTGATAGAGGCTGTTGGCTGGAAAAACAAACAAAATAAAACAAAAAAACAAATCCCAACAAAACCAAAACCAAACAAAACCAAAAAAAAAAAAAAAAGAACAAACCACCCTCAGTTATCCAGGCTTTCGGCTAATTTTATGTCTAGTTGGAACCCTTCTGGCTTCTTCTGGTTTGTTATTGATCTGAAAGTGACTGTGCCAGAGGTTAAAGGAGGCCTGTAGGTTGATGAACACTGGAGATACAGCTCAGTGGCAGAGGGCTTGCTGAGCATGCACATAAGATGCTGGGTTTGAATTCAGTGTTGAAAGGAAGGGAAGGAGGGAGGGAGGAAAAGAAAAGGGAGGGAGGGAGGAAGGAAGGAAGGAAGGAAGGAAGGAAGGAAGGAAGGAAGGAAGGAAGGAAAAGAAAGGAAGGAAAAGAAAGGAAGGAAAAGAAAGGAAGGAAAAGAAAGGAAGGAAAAGAAAGGAAGGAAAAGAAAGGAAGGAAA
>NC_034602.1:58839815-58861477 GCF_900095145.1 Mus pahari
AAAGGAAGGAAAAGAAAGGAAGGAAAAGAAAGGAAGGAAAAGAAAGGAAGGAAAAGAAAGGAAGGAAAAGAAAGGAAGGAAAAGAAAGGAAGGAAGGAAGAAAATTGTTCTGGTGTTGAAAATTGGACCCAGGCTCTCTACATACTCTGCATACAAGGTAAGTGTGGTAGCACTGCCAATTTTCACAACCCAGTTTTCAGACAAATAGACAGAAGCCAAAGTATGGGGGACCAGTCACAGAAGCCAGCAGAAGTGAGAGGGTTAAATACACAAAGTGTAAGGGACTCACTGCCAGCTTACAGTGCAGAACAAAATTTGACATTAAACAATTATTTGCCAGGTGGCTCACGCTTATCATCCCAGTCCTTTGGAGGCTGAGGTTGGAGGAGCACAAGACTGACGCCAACCTGGGCCACAGTATGGAAACCTCTGTCATAAGACTGACTTAATTAATATCTTAGTTCAGTCATTGCTTGTGGTGGTAACAGAATATAGAACATGGGTCAGAGGTAAAGAGACCAGGAGAGAGGTGGTAAGGAACGTTCACCCATCAGAAGAGATGGTAATAAAAAGCTAAGCTTGAATGAGCTGCTAGGCTCCTTTTATTATAATAACTCCGGGACTTTGGAGCATGAAGGACAAAGGTCTGTCTGTAGAAAAGAACAGACAATCTTCCCCTTACGGTTATAGATATGAGTCCGAGTGTACAGTTGCATTTGAACTGTTTGACGGATTAATTCCGACTGAGTCAGAAATTCTTACATTGAAGGAAGGGGGAATCACCTTTCTTACATCCTTTGAACAGTAATAATACACATTTGAGCATGTAGTTAATTATTCGAAAGTTTCATTTATCTTTTAATGCTATTTGTGCTTTTATACTTTCTGATTTTTTTTTTTTAAGTATGGTTAATCTGGAAACCTGATTCCTATCAGACCCGACTTAAGAGAATAAGATAACCTGGGCGAGAACACCTGAGTTGCAGTTCTAACACTTTTGACCTGTTTCATGATTGGGACATCATTGATACAAGTGCCACTACTGCACCTCTAAGCGTGTGTCCCTGTGCTGGTCTTCGTGATTCATCAGCATCAGAGCTGGGCAGGACTACTGATTGCTTTTCTCCTTTGATATTTGCATAGCACCTTCTTCCTTTGGGGGCTATGAAAGCTACTCCTCCTGGCGGAGGCTTCCGGGTTGGACCCAGCTCAAATCCTTGAAGCTCTGTACTTAAAGCACATGGTCTTGTTAGCAATAGGAGCCTCTCTTTAACATCTTAGAGGCAACCAAATGTGCTGGCACTATCCTGTATTGGTTGGGTAGAACATGAAATGTGTGTGTGTGTGCGTGCGTGTGTGTGTGTGTGTGTGTGTGTGTACACATACAACTATATGCAACTTTAAACACAAAATAGTATGAATTTTTACAGCTTTTAAAAACACCTTTGGTGCTATTTCTCCCCCCTTCTTCTTCTATACTGACCTCCATCCTCCCTCCTCAAGTAAGACCCCCCCAACTCCATTTTACCATTTACCTCTTCACATCACTGTACCCTTAAAGCAGGATTCTTACTTGGTGGTTTAACAAGGATTGCTTGCAGGAACATCATTTAGTAAATATTAAAATATTAAAAACAAATATTCTATCTTCTAGAATAAGGTTCAAATGCAAAAATGGAAACCCCCACCCCAAATGACAGTATTTTTATTAAGGGATATGTTTGTTTGATATTCACATAAAAGAGGTCTGAAGATTAACTCCAGGCCTAGAGTCTTCCCGTTTAGCTCTGCCATGATAGCCTGCATCTGGAAGTTACTTCATGGTTCTTGCTGCTGCCTGGTGTACCAGCTACCATGTATAAAGTAGAAAAAAAGAATAAATATATAAGGATTAAAAAGTGAGTCCGAACATGAGATAATTCATTTAAGCGTTTGCTCTTCAAGTCTCTTTTATAAGTTTTGCTCATTTT
The DNA here is from genome assembly GCF_900095145.1 of Mus pahari. Taxonomy (NCBI): domain Eukaryota; kingdom Metazoa; phylum Chordata; class Mammalia; order Rodentia; family Muridae; genus Mus; species Mus pahari. Next base: position 58,841,786 of record NC_034602.1, read on the forward strand.
CATTGGCTCATCATATGACTCACATAACCGAAAGGGGTCAGGGTAGGAAAGTATAGTTTCTTACTTACCTACCATTTCCCTGTATAAAACCTAGGATTCAGATACCAGTAAGGGAGCGGGAGTGGTTTTGCAGTCAGCAGTCAGAATACTCTGCCACATTGGCCTGTAAATCTCTGAAGTTTCTCTGAGGATTGCAATGGGAAAATCCTCAAACTCCTTGTCATCACAGTAAAGCCATGGGAGCTGGAGAGATGGCTCAACGGGTAAGGACACTTGGTGCTCTTGCAAAGGACCTGGGTTCAGTTCCCAGTGCCCACATGGCTGCTTGCAAACATCTGTATAACTTTAGTTCCAGGGCATCCACCACCAGCTTCTGGCCTCTGCAGGCATCAGACACATTTGTGGTACACGTATACCACACATACAGGCAAAACACGCATACACGGAAAGAAATAAAATAATAAAGTATTTTAAAGCCAACAAACGTCTTTTGTTCAAATCGCATTTGTAAATATTTGTATAAAAAGTTTGCATCATTTAAAGAATAGACTTCATTAAACATGTTTATCAACCGGTGGGGGTTAGCTGATAACTTATTAACACTAATTGAATGTAGTGTTGAATTGGGTACACTTGAAACAGAGTGGAAATTGACTTAATGAGGCAACCATTTCTTAGGTAACCTCCTGTTGAAATAGAATAGTGTGGATGAAAGAACTGCGCTCATTGTATTTGTTTGCGTCAGAAAAGTCACATCTCAAAGAACTAGCGAGGTCTAAGCTTTTCCCGTGATGCTTTGCGAGCATCAGTTCCTCAGAGAAGCACAGCTACTCCCCTAAGAGAGGCTCGCCTGTGCAGCTGCCATTGTTCACTGAAGCTTTCTGTGTTCTTAAAATACGGAGCTTGAACTGGCCATCTTCTGGAACCAGGCAACTTCCAGTGGTGGGACTGGAATACCGGCTCAGCTGTAAAGCTTTCAACTTACACTCTTACCATGCCTGTAAGATATGTGGGGGCAATGGAGGCAAAGAACTTGTGGGAGTGGCTGACCAATGAGTGATCTAGTTTGAGACCCGTACCACAAAAGGGAGCCCTGAGACATAGGATTAAAAAAAATAAATAAATAAATGAAATGATTCCTAATGATAGACCAGTCATCATCAGAGAGCCTTCCTCTGGTAGCTGATGGGAGCAGATACAAAAACCCAGTCAAACATTGGGTGAAGAAAGAGCTCAAATTGGAGATTTCCATCAGATCCCTCCCTTTGGAGCTTGGGGAACCCCACAGAGGAGGGAGAGGGGGGGAGTTGGAGGAGGAGTCATCACACCTGCAGGGGTGGAGAACAGCAGAACACAGCCCACAGAATCAGCTAGCCCGGCATCATAGGGGCTCACAGAGACTGAAGTGGCAATCACAGAGGCCACATGGGTCTGTGCTAGGCCCCCTGCGCATATGGTATGGTTGTGAGCTTAGTGTTTTTGTGGGACTCTAATGGTGGGAGTGGGTGTCTTTGACTTTTTCACCTGTTCTTGGGACTCTTTTCTGCCTGCTGTGTTGTCTCACCCAGCCTTGATAGAGGGTTTTTAGTTTAGTCTTATTGCATCTTGTTATGCTGTGTCCATTGATATCCCTGGGAGGCCTGTTCTCTTCTGAAAAGAAACTTAGAAGGAGTGGATCTGGGTGAGAGGGGAGGTGTGGTGTTGGTCGCTGAGCCATAGGTGCAGTGATTGTGTTGTGGACGTGCTAATTGATGTTGAGTAACTCACAGTCACTAACTCTCTTATGTTTTGGCCAGTTCTAACACCATTCCAATTTTAGGGTCAGCATTCTAAGCTCTTTTGATGGCTACACTCAGGTGTATATTTAAAGAGTAACACTAGAGATGAATGTTAATTAAGACCTCTGAGCTTGAAAACTATAGAAATCTTTGGAACATTTAATCTTTGAAATTACACAAAAGTCCACATCTAGTCCTTTTCACTAAGTTCCAATAGCCCACCACTGGTGCAGTATTTTAGTTATTCTCATACTTTCCCTCTCATGAGTATCATGTTTATGGTTGATTTTCCATATTTGTATTCTGTACTCAAACAATCACAGAAGACATTTTAAACAATCATCTGGACTGAACATATGCCAATGTTGTTCCCTAAACAATATAACAACTGTTTACATAGCATTTAACTGTAACAGGCGCTACAAATCACCTAGAGATGATTTAAAGTACACAGTCGTGTGTGTGTGTGTGTGTGTGTGTGTGAGAGAGAGAGAGAGAGAGAGAGAGAGAGAGAGAGAGAGAGAGAGAGAGATGCAAACACTGCACTACATTTTGTGAGGAAATTGAGCCCCTGAGAGGTTTTGAATCTGCTGGGGACTAGATGGACCTTCAACTCTCCTCGCACAGATGCTAACGGGACAACTGTAGTCATTTTAATGCCATTTGATTGGATTCTGTTTATTTTATCTCGTAATGTTTTTTCCTAACTGGCTTCCTTCAGTTTTAGAGTCAAGAGTCGCTGCAGCTGGACTGGGAATCAGCACTATAGATTATTAAAATCAAGAGTTTGTGACTAAGTGGTGCCCTCACCCCATCCAGCCCTTCCTCCTATTTCTATCACTCATTCCTATTTCTATCACTCGTTTAGATCATGCTCTCCAGAGCATGCATCACTGTAGTTTTCTGTGCCCCGCCTGCTTGCATCTGGGGCTGTTTCTCCGAATTCCTTTGGAATTCCTTGCAATGACATTTTCAAAGCAGACAGGCTACATCTCACGCGGAATACCCATGTATGGGACTGTCTGCTCTCTCCTCCCGGCTCTGACAAGGATGGTACAGAAGTAATGCTGCACCCTCCCAGGAGACACAGGCTGTGGGTAACCCACTGATGGTGAGTCAACTTGGATCACTTGAGTTAAGGGAAGTGCTGCCAGATTTTGTCACTGCAAGGAAAGTAGATATTCCTGTGTAAGAGGCAGCAGCTTACAGGAAAAACTGGCTTTAATCAATCTTACCTAGTATCTTTGTCACTGTTCCATTGCTGTGAAGAGACACCATGACCACAGCAACTCTTTTTTTCTTTCTTTTTTTTTTTTTTTTTTAGTTTTTTAGTTTTTTTGAGACAGGGTTTCTCTGTGTAGCCTTGGCTGTCCTGGAACCTCACTCTGTAGACCAGGCTGGCCTCGAACCCAGAAATCCACCTGCCTCTGCCTCCCAAGTGCTGGGATTAAAGGAGTGCACCACGACCGCCCGGCTGACCACAGCAACTCTTATAAAAGGAAGCATTTAATTGGAACTGGCTTACAGTTCAGAGGTTTAGCCCATTGTCATCATGGCGGGAAGCATAGTTGGGCTGGAGAGGTAGCTGAGATTTCTACATCCAGATAGGCAGGCGTCAGGAAGAGAGACATTTGGTATGGCCTGAGTATTCGAAGCTTCAAAATTCACCTCCAGGGACGTTCATCTTCCAACAAGGCCATAGCTACTCCAGTGAAGACATTCCTCCTAATAGTGTCACTCCCTAATGACCAAGCATTCAAATATATGAGCCCATGGGGCCACTCCTATTCAAACCACCATATGTAGTAGCAATTTTATTCTGCAGTTTTAGAAAAGAGGTTGTTGCTTCTTCCCCCTTTATTGCCTCTGCCCACCTTTCATCTGTCCCTCCCTCTCTTTGTTTTCCAGATTCACTCTTGTAAGCCTGGCTGATGGTTTCAGCTCTGCTCCTGGTACCTATCTCTGCATTCCTGTTTACCCAATTCTTCAAATTTCTCTCTAAATTATTTTAAAAATTATTGTTGTTGAAAAAAAAAAATCTATGTACTGTGTTTTTATCCGGATTTCCTTTCTCCCAACTCCTCCCAGATCCTTCCCACCTCCTTAACCACCTGGCTCCAGGCCATCTTTTTCTCTCTTTTTTAGAAAGCAGGTAAATAAAGACAAACCAAACAAACTAGAATGGGGGATGGGGAGCATGAGGGCCTCCCCCTCCACATCCCCCACAAACAAACCCATACAAACACAAAATCAGGTGACTGGCCAGTAAGATAAGAAAAAAAATAACAAACAATTGAGACAAAAGAAAAATCTACAAAAATACTACGGAGTTTGCTTTGTGTCGTTTGTCAACTGTTGGGCGTGAGACCTGATCCTAACCATGGCTAGTTTACCCAGTGAGACTCCATTGGCAAAACTGCTTTTTCCTTTGCAAGTTGTTGTCAGTTGAAGATAGCTTCTTGTCTAGGGTTAGGAGCTCGTGTCTACTTCCCGCCCTCAGTGCGGGAACCCCATCCTGGCTTGAACCTGTGACGGCCCCATGCATGCTACCCCAGTCCCTTTGGGCTCCCATGTGAGTCAGCCCTGCTGTGTTTGGAAGGCCCGGTGTCCCTGGTGTCTTCCATCCTCTCTGCCTCCTGCAAATCTTTCTGCCTTCTCTTTCTGATAGCTCCCTGGACCGGGAGGGAAGGGGACTGATGAACACATCATTTAGGCCTGGGTGTTCCAGAGTTTCTCACCCTCTGCACATTGTCCAGTTTTGGGTCTCCATATTAGCTCCTGTTTACTTCAAGAGGTAGCTTTTTTGATAATGGCGGAGTGAGCCACTGTAATAATTTTGTTATATTCCTTCTGTATAACAATAGTATTTGGTTGTGTTGCAGGCCCATAGTGACCTAGTCTCAGGCTCCTGGCCACCCGAGCAGTATCAGGCCTGGGTTCTATATATCTCATGGAGTAGGCCTTCCATCATATGTGGTAGTGGTTGGTCACTCCCACAATGTCCATGCCACTGTCACACCAGCCAATCATGCAGGCAGCTCACCGTTGTAGATCACAGGCTTTGTAGCTGGGTAGAATGCTTACCTTTCTCCTCTGGTAGCACGCATAGAACCTTTCAGTACCATGAACACAAGTCAGTTAGGGGTGAAGGCTTTAGTTAGGCACCAGTTTGACGTCTCTGTATTCAATGAGCTACGTGAGTATTGCCATCAGCAAAAGTGCCTTGCCATATATTTCTGGAGAGCAACCAACAGCTTTGGCAATAGATTGAGTTGTTTGTGGGGGGTTTCTATGAGGCCCCCTTTGGCCATCTAGTCCCAGTTTTGTAATATTGTATGGAAAGGAGGGGGAGGAAGCCCCAGTTCCCATTATTTCCTATTCCCTTAATTCCCAAAACATGCCTATAAAAAAAAAATACATGGAATTCAATTTACAGAGTGTTCAGGTGGTCACTGAAAGGAATTATATAGGATGGAAAAAAGCAAGAGAATTTTCTTTTACATTGATAGCATTTATGAAAACTTTTTCTGAAAACATAGATGTGACTGCCCTAGACGTCATACACTCCTTGACTGAAATGTAGAAAGCTTATTGATGTATAAGATCAAAACCATTACATTTGGCAAAAATTAATATTTAAAAAAAACATTATTGTCTATCTAGCTCCAGAAACTTTCTGCAGGCCAGATTAATGTAAAATAGAGAGGAAAAAACAATTGCTTTTGAAACAGGGTCTCACTTTGCAGCTCCAGATTGCCCACGAACTAATGATACTGGTTTTGCCCCTGCAATTACAAGGTCTGGGGTTACAGGTAAGCGTCATCTTGTGTGGCTAGTGACATAAGTAGGTGAGAGGAAATGTTTCACTGTGACACACAAGAGCACTTCTAATATTCCCCTGTAGAGCAGATAGTAGGAAAAAAAAATCTATGGAGTTAAATCCTCATCCTTCCTTTTGTATGCCCATTTCCATAACATATTAGGTAACATGCTCAGAAACTGGGTGTGAGACATGAGATGCAATTTTCAGTAGTAGCTAAGAAGAGAAGTATATTTACAGAGGTAACCACTCTGCCAAATTTCTCTTACAGTAAATATTTCATCCTAAATAACAAGAGAAAAGGACAAGCTTGCATGCTCTCCACTTGGTTAGTTGTTTAGCAAAGAGAAGGTGTCTACTACTGCATACTATATACTACATGTATATATTATTGAACCTGTCTACTACTACATACTATATATTACATGTATATATTATTGAACCACAGAGTCATTATCCCAGTACAATGTGCTCTGACAATCCTGGCGAGTAGGAGTTGGGATATGAGTGAATTAGCTGTACAGGTCACCTTGAAGAAACCTGAAGAAACTTGGCAGGCATTCAAACGCTGGAGAGACTGCATGAGTTAAGGGGGAAAATCGATCTGTCTTGCAGCTTTCTGTTCAAAAGCCTGCCTCCTTTTGTTGCAGCCTTGAAGCCAGAGCTCACTTGTTTTGACATTGGGAAGTTTTCAAAGTCCTTGTGACAAATGCTCAATCAGATTCATCAGGCGAGGTTAAGGAGCCTTCCTTCCTCCTTCCGTGTAGACACGGGCAGCCATGCAGTGTGCTCAGGCACACAGAATGCCGCTAAAAGCGAGCGGGCCGCGCACCCCTCTGGCTCTGTTTGCACAGTCCATTCAACTGTCTGAGCGTCTGACATAGCAGAGACACTGTGACCGCCCGAGGGTGAGATTTTGTTCTGTTCTCCCGGAATGGGTCTTGCGCTGAGAAAATTACAAGCTTCAGATTCAATAAATGTTCCCATCGTGTTTTATGTTCGGTTGGGATTGGCTGAGGTGACCGGAAAAATGAAAGAAAGAGGAGGCCGACCTCCCAGGAGGAGACCACTCTGGATTTCCTTGATTATGACCACGAAGGGCAACATTGTCTCTGGGGGATGAGGATGTACCCCAGCGAAAATGGGCTTGAGAGTTTTAAAGGGTAAGAATGGGAACTTCGGACATTGCTGCTTGTAAATCTGTTTCCTGTGGCTTCAGGACAGTAAAGGGCAGCAGATGTTCTTATCCATAGGTTGGCTTCCTTGTTGGGAACACCTCAGCTCCCTTGATGTTCCTTGCTGTAAGTCATTAACTCTTCATCTCAAACTGTGTGTGTTCCTAGACACCACACCTCTGTGTCCATCCCTGTCGGTTTCCTCCCATGCTATCAATACAACCTAGCCATCTTATCACCCTGGCTCCACAAGACTAATTAGCACCCTCTGGCTCTATCTGCCTCTCTGGTCTCCTGAGAGGCTCTGACAGAGCCTGACAAATACAGAGCTGGATGCTTGCAGCCAGCCATTGGACTGAGCATGGGGCCCCAGTGGAGGAGTTAGAGGAAGGACTGAAGGAGCTGAAGGGGTTTGCAACCCCATAGGAAGAACAATAACATCAACCAACCAGACCCCACAGAGCTCCCAGGGACTAAACCACCAACCAAGGAGTATATATACATGGAGGGACCCATGGCTCCAGCCGCATATGTAGCAGAGAATGGCCTTGTCAGACATCAGTGGGAGGAGAGGCCCTTGGTCCTGGAAAGGCTCAATGCCCCAGTGTAGAGGAATGCCAGAGCAGGAAGAAAGAAAGAAAGAAAAAAAGGAAAAAGGAAAGGAAAGGAAAGGAAAGGAAAGGAAAGGAAAGGAAAGGAAAGGAAAGGAAAGGAAAGGAAAAAGGAAAGGAAAGGAAAGGAAAGGAAANAAAGGAAAGGAAAGGAAAGGAAAGGAAAGGAAAGGAAAGGAAAGGAAAGGAAAGGAAAGGAAAGGAAAAAGGAAAGGAAAGGAAAGGAAAGGAAAGGAAAGGAAAAAGGAAAAAGACTGAAGAAGCTGGAGTCCGCTGTCCAGAGGGATGATAGCAGCAGCAGACATACCCTAGCTTAAGTAGAATGAAGCTTACGAGTGCTAACTGGATACTGGATCTCTCTTTTATTTATTATTCTACTGCGGCCATGGCTTGTTAGATGGTGCTGCCCACATGCAGGAAAGTTCTTTGCCTTCAGTTGCTCTTCGTTTTTGTTGTTTGTTTGTTTTCACATGTCAGTCTTCTTTTGAAATATCTCACCGTCTCACCCAGATATGTGTTCTGGTACTTGAGATCAGCCTGGTCTTGTAATTTGGTAATCAGTCTGGTCAAACGGATAACTGACACTAACCACAACAAATCTAGCCCATGCAAAGGTGGGTTTTTTTTTTTTTTTCTAGAGAGCCGAGAGCTGTGCCTTAAGCTACAGACTTTGCTCTTGATTTTGAGAAGTGATAGAGCATAGTTCTTAAGCACATAGACTTGGAGATAGAGTTACGCCTTTAAATACTACCTATGGCTGGCTTTTGTAACTGGGTGCATAACTTAACCTCTCTTACTACAGTTTCCTCACTTGTAAGTGTGTGTGTGTGTGTGTGTGTGTGTGTGTGTGTGTGTGTGTGTGTGTGTGTGTTATTGCCTGTGTAGCCTTTGTTATGCAGGCATGTAGGGTGGGAAAGTATGGAAGTCAGGGAAGTGTGTGCCAAGGATTCCGAGAGCCACGCAGGCCAGCCAAGACTGTAGCACTGTCCAATTCTCTGCACAGTGCCCATGAGGGTGTGAGCTGTGAGGTTTTACAAGAGACCCCAGGATATTAAAAGTTTCACAAACATAGAATGTTTGCCAGGGAGAGCTGCAAGTATGAAGCGGAGCCAGTTCAATATAGAGAGCATGGTTTTTGCTCACAACACGGGCGGAAGGGCTGAGCCGCTCAGACACACCGGAGTCCAGGTCATGCCAGCATGAGCTCCAAATGGCAGACTTGCAGCTTTAGGTTAGGTGGTTGCTCTGATGGCTTTTGGCGTTGTTCTGTTTCTACTTGCTGTACCTCCATCCCTTCCTTTTGGGATAGGAATATTTCATCTTTGTGCTTTCAGATGGGAGGCATGTAATTGATGTCTGCTTTTACAAGTGCTTATAAGAGAGCCTCGAGTATCAGAAAAGATTTTGGATTTAAGAGTCTTTGAAGAAGTCCATAGATTTCTGGCCTGTGCCTTGAAGGTTTATATTGTGTAGTTCTGAGGCTGAGGCTGAGGCGGAGGGTCTGCACTGTAAATTCTAGGTGTTGCTGATGTTGCTGACATCGCACCGTGAGAACCTCTGACATAATCTACGGGGTTCTACACTGCCTTATGTATGATTTTCTTTTATCCTTTTACTGTTTATTTATTTATTTTTTTGGCACTTGAAGCTATCAATGTGCACTTTGCTGTCAATATTATAATGTACACAGGCCAGTTAGAAAGCATGTAGAGTTGTGAGATCATGGATTTTATGGGAGCAAAATTGCATTTTGCTTTTTTTCTTGAAAGAAGATCCTTTCGAGTGTTACTTAATGCTCTCGTGCTTATAGTCCATTGATGCCATAAGGAGCTTGGATCATTCCTGTGAATGCTGCCCCTTTTTATCTGAACGCATAACAAATATTGAGTAACTAAACGAAATGAGTTTGAAATCCCCATCCTATGCCATTTTTCTTTCCTTTGCAATGTTGAGAGCTCTATCCACATCAAAAACTATTCAGTAGCATAGCAGAGAACCCAACAGACCATGTCAACCTGTACTTTAATCTCTTCAACTCATCAGTTTAGTACCAATGCTGTTTGGTATTGTACCTCCTTCTTTATGACAATTTCAAGTCTAGTGATCTTATCAGCATAGTGCTAAATTCATGTACGGGGCATGAAAATTCACAAGCTGTCTTGTCAAAGTAAATTTTTTTTCTCTTGTGGTAACAGAGTAGATCTTGATTACTGAGCTGCCTCACCCTATAGTTCAATAGGTTACAACACAGGCGAATCGAATCATGGTTCTGGCATCATGAGATGGAAAAGACTGCTTACTCTAGCAAATTATAGGTAGCTGGAGGACATGTTTCTGTAGAAAACTGGGTGGAATGTGGAGCTGGACTGACTACCTCATTCTTCTCTTCTCATGTATATGTTTGATGTTCAAGAAAAAAATTGAAGTTGGCATGACCTTAAATAGCTCAAGCCTTTATTCTTCATACTTTCATGTCTGCCTAGTTTGCAATCCTTAATATTTAGTTTCCATTTTAAATCTACATTTTATTTCTATACAGATTAATATCTTCACATGATATACAACTAACTCAGTGGCAGCCAACATTCCTAGTCTGCTGTTTATTTATTTTTAGACGGTCTTGCAGGGTTAGAAAAAAATTGTTTAAGCTCCTGCAGATTGGATTTTCTATCATTTCTAAGTCCATGTCTTATCAAATCTCTTCATATAACCAGAATTCAGTAGGTAAGAATATTCTGCCAGCTCTAGCCATTTATAAGGATGATTAACAGGTCTGGTAGCTTCAGAGTCAGGGAAGGCTGGCTTGGGAGAACACGAAGTATGACCTTGGAATTATGTGATTAGAATAGAACAATTTCAAATATATATTCAGTGGATAAAACTAAGTAAATGATAGCACAAATAAATCAGGCAGGCTTCTCTGAGCGTGACGTACCACCCATAGAATGTTGTAGGCTGATAAATTCCAGAGAGAGTGGTGGGGTATGGGAAGAAAGGACATTTCATAAATAATCATTGGCAGTGATGATTTGGAAGAGTTCACACAGAAGCTTTACCTTCACTTAGTTATTGATCATCTCAAGGAACAGTAGGGTCATCAGGAATCCCACCAGCTGTTTACTCCATGGTTGCACCGGCAGCTTCAGGTATTGGAGTCATTCTTATCAGTCAGGACGAAAGGAAAAAATTCCAATATTTCTGTCTTGATCCTTTCCTGAGAGAAGTAAAGCATTGCCCTAAGCGTTTCAGCCAGCTTGCATGTCTTATCAGCTAGGACTGAATCACATGACCGTACAATGTCAAACCTTTGTTTAGAGGGAGACCGATAATCAAGACTGATTTTTTTAGCCAATCAGGAGTCACTTGCTTGGATCAAGGCAGTGCTTGTTTTTCCCTGAATGGAATTGCTACTTTGAAGCTAGCTAAGAAACTCAAGGTTCCATGGGGAGGGAAGAGTCGGAACCTGGGAATGAATGATGGCTGCAAAGACAGCAAAGGATGGAGTCTGCCTGCCATCCAAATACTAAGACCTTTTGGGTGGATTCCGGAACCACTTAGGAGATAGTCATCCTCAGGCTGATCACGGATGTTCCGGTAACCTCACATAATGGAAGTAAAAAGGTGTTTTTATTTGGATAACTTAATTAAATTGATACAATAATCTACATATCTCTATCATCTATCTATAGCTATATCTAAGATAAATATATATCTATATGTATGTATATAGGACATATACTCAAATATAAGCTTTGGCACTTGAATATATGCAAAATGCAGTATTTTTGTGTCTTAGTTTCTTCAAGCATAAAGTGAGACATATTATATCTTATGATTATTAAGTTAGTAAACATAGATAAAATTCTTAAAGAATACTGATTGGTTAGTATCTGTTAAAAGTCTTTATGGAGAAAACTGTAAAATATTTTTAATTCTATGTTAATAGGTTTATATTTTTCAAAACCTAATTTAATAAGGGTTCTTAAATGATTCAACCTCCTTTATAGTCCATTGATTAAGGGTAGGGGACAATAATGGCTAATAGGACAAAGGGGATATGGACCTATTTGGAAGTAGTTCCTTGGGGTGATCCCAATCTTCATTGTCTTCAGTCCAGTCCATTTTGTAAAACAACAGGAATCAGCAGCAGCAGCAGCAGCAGCTCGATCCAGAAGAATCTGTGAGGCTCTGCTGATCAACAGGAATCTGACGAAGTGACAGGAAGCAGATTAAACACTACCAGAAGTTCCTTGGTATGCTTCTGTCTACAGAGTCACATCAAGAGAAATTCAGCAAAGAAAGCAAGTTGAACCAATACAACAGCGTTGTCAGCAAAGACCAGACTCAGAGAACCTGACAAAGATGAGCAGACTGTGGTGGCTGCTGGACTCATGCATTTACTTTTTCAATCCTGAAGCAATTGTGAGTAGTGGAGGAAGAAGTGTTGCCTTCCAAGTTCCACATACATGTATTATTTACATGTATGACCTAGTGTATGTAGATGCATGTGCATAAACACACTTGCCACTGTACTGTGTGTCCGTCTTCCATCTGGAGGTCAGAAGACAAAGTTTGAGACTCTTGTTCTTTCCTTCCAACTTATGAGCTCTGGGAATTGAACTAAGATCATCAGGCTTACAAGCAAGTGTCCTTACAAACAGAACTGTGTCACTGGCCCACAGCTATTACGGGTTTTTTGTTTTGTTTTGTTTTAAAATTTTCTTGAAAGTACTACTAGCATGTGCTTCTAATCCCAGCATTTGGAAGGCAGAGAACTCATAGAACTCGGTATGAATTAGAAACTAAACTGAGGGGCTGGCGAGATGGCTCAGCGGTTAAGCACACTGACTACTCTTCTGAAGGTCCCAAGTTCAAATCTCAGCAACCACATGGTGGCTCACAACCATCATCCATAATGAGATCTGATGCCCTCTTATGGAGTATCTGAAGTCAGCTACAGTGTACTTAAGAAATAATAAATAAATCTTAAAAAGAAAAGAAACTATACTGATCTACATAATGCATTCCAGGGCAGGCAAAGTTAAATATCGAGACTGTTTCAAAAATACTCATGAAAACGACATGTATTGATACGAAAGGATGGACTAGTCAGAGACTACCCCACCCGGGATCCATCCCATCATCAGCCACCAAACCCAGACACTATTGCACATGCCAGAAAAATTCTGCTGAAGGGACCCTGATATAGCGGCCTCTTGTGAGGCTATGCCAGTGCCTGGCAAACACAGAAGTGGATGCTCACAGTCAGCTATTGGATGAAACACAGGGCACCCAGTGGAGGAGCTAGAGAAAGTACCCAAGGAGCTGAAGGGGTCTGCAACCCTATAGGTGAAACAATAATATGAACTAACCAGTACCCCCCAGAGGTCGTGTGTCTAGCTGCATATGTAGCAGAAGATGGCGTATTCAGCCATCATTGGGAAGAGAGGCCCCTTAGTCTTGCAAACTTTATATGACCCAGCACAGGGGAAGGCCAGGGCCAAGAAGTGGGAGTGGGTGGGTAGGGGAGCAAGGTGGGGGCAGGGTATAGGGGACATTTGGGATAGCATTTGAAATGTAAATGAAGAAAATATCTAATAAAATAATTTAAAAAAAAGAAATAAAATTATGACTTCATCATTGATAACATTTTTCTCATTTGTTGGAGTAAAGTTCTGTGGTGTTTTACACAAAAATATCTAACGTACCATGCTCATAGCATAGCCTTTATATCAGAAACAGCTGGAGCGTGGTGAGTCTGAGTGGGATCCAGACCCAGATAATGAGATGATCAGAGTAGGGAATTTGGATAGGAGCCAAGATGGAACTGCTGCTGAAGTCACTTCTGGCTTAGGATTTCATTCTTTGTCTTACATAATGAAGTCCCTGAAGTAGACTGAGCAATAGCCCCCTAAGTAGCCCACTCCTAATCCTTAAAATTTGTAAATGGGGTTTCAAGTGCCTTGCAGATTCAATTCAGTCCTTGCAGATAGAATCGGGCAACACCAGGATTGTACTAGATTGGTGTGACTCCTCAATGTGATATGAATGTCACGTAGCTTGTATCCATTTAAGAAGACAGAAACTTAGCTAGAAAACATCCAAATACCTGGAACCTAAACATCACACTCTGAACAATACAATTGGAAACATCAGGGTGTGTGTCTTAAGGATGGTTGAGAAATGCATCACACTAAAAGAGAGGCAAAAACCAACATGCATCAAGATTTGTGAAATGAAGCTAGCACACACATGGACAAACTTATACCACCAGAGAGATGGAAACGTCTCAAACTAATAATCCAAATTGTTCCCAGTTTAAAAGCCTAGAGAGAGAAAATGTAAAGAGAAGAATGAAAACAATGATGATGAATGAAGAGATATACAAACCAGAAACGGAAAGGCAATGAAGAAAATCAATGAAACAGAAAGCTGTGTCTTCGAAATGATCAATAAGAGCCACAATCCTCTAGGAAAGCCATTGGAGATGTCCAAGTTCCCCAGCAGGGCTGAAACTGAAGGTGCCACCAGAGACCATTTCAAATGACTCTATATGCATACATCTGACAGCTCAGATCAAATGCATCAATTCCTTTAAATCCACAAACTAACCACAGCTCACTTTGTAGGAAAAATAACTTCAAATCCCCATGACTACTAAATAAATCAAAATCTATAGCTTCAAAACTTCTCAAGAAGAATTCCCCAGGCTCAGAGAGTTTCGTTAGAGAATTCTCCTAACTTTTCATAATACCACATCTACAATTAAAGGATGGGGACATTTCCCATCCATTCTATGGAGGCATTGCTATTCTGATACAAAAGAAGACAAAGATAGCAGAAAAAATTAAAGTATGTGTCTATGTTCCTCACTGATACAAATGTAAAAGTATCCTTAAACTAAGTGAATATAATAAATAGAATTCCTAAACATATGAATTGCATTCTACAACCAAGTAGAGTTTATTTCAATGTGCTATTGTAATCAGAAGCCCAGTTGACGATGATGATGATGATGGTGGTGTGTGTGTGTGTGTGTATGTGTGTGTAAAGATTTTTGCAAAAAATAATTCCAAAGTAAAACATACAGCTATAGAGTTGTTTGCATTTATTTACTTTCTTCCTTTAAACACGGAATATGTTCAATTGTGTACAGACTTCTTCATACCCTCAGAAGAGGGACCTACAGTGTGGATTCTTCTCTTACCGGCTGTACGGTTTCATCTTAAATAAGCTTATAACAATTTATGTATGATTTTTCATGAAAAGAAATACAATTACATATTTCAAAAACAATACCCCAACTCAGTGTATTGCTTTATTGATAATACAGCTACTTTAGATTTAATAGTCAGTTCTTCACATCTTAATGCATTTACAAAAGTCACTATGGTTGAGTCTCTGACTACAGAATGTGACGTGATCAAGCCCTGACGGTTTCAAAGAGCCCTGTAATCATCATCGACTCGTCCTTTGAAACAGGAAAATGAAAAGATAGTCAGTATCTCTTATCCAATATGAAAGTAATAGGTCTCTAGGAAATTATTTTGCTGTCTTACAGAGTCTTATTAAGATTAAAAAGAAAACAAGCAGCAGCATGGCTGCCATGGAACAAGTGTCAGATTTATACTTTTAAATTCTGTTTGTTTGTTTTTTGAGAGTCTTGAAATATAGCCATGTCTGGCTTAGAACTTTCTTTGAAGATCAGGCTGGCTTTAAGCCCACAGTGACCCTTCTTCCTCTACCTCTTTGAAGTGATTGAATAGGCAATTTTATTTTATTTTTTAAATATAGTTAGTATTCTAGAAATTTCCACATATTTTAGAGTAAAGCTATTTAGACTACCGCAATGATTTAGACCAGATAAAAATATACAATATATAACTGACTATTACCAACTCTCAGTGGCAGGAAGTACAACCAAGAATAGAATCTCAACAATGGAACAATAAAAAAGTTTAAACTTCTAAAGTTACAGTTAGTTGATGAAAAATAAGTTACCTATAATTGATTAGAAATTGGTACACTTCTGTTACATAAGACTGCAATAATTTATCACTGTGTTTCATATGTCTTTCTCTCTGGAAATATTGGCAGTCACACTCTTAAGCCCCCTCTAAGTTTTATTTTTATGGCACTTTAGTGGTGGGCTCATGTGTATCATGAGACATGGATTGATTTTCCTTTACATGAAAACATCTGCTTAGGTGAAGCTCATTAATTCACTCTCAGCCAATTATAAATTATTAAGTTGGGCGGGTCATTAATTTAATCTTATTTGAAATGAGAATATGAAATATCTCAGCAGCAAATATTTATTGACTAATGCGAAACCTTTATATATTTCTTTGCTGTCTTGGAGAAAGGTAAACAGATCAATTATTTCTGATCTATCAGGGAACAAATGCAGTCCAAATCACCCTAAACTTTAGACTAGTATTTGAATTTTAAGTAAGTGATGATTTGCATATGAAATAATGGTTTAACAATCTTTCTTTGAATTTTTAAAATTATTTATTTACTTTACATCCCAATGGATCTCAGCTTTTCAGCTTTTCTTTCCTCCCAGTCTCTTTCTCTCCCCTCCCCTCCCCTCCCCTCCCCCTATTTACCCCTTCTCCTCCTCTTCTCAGAAAAGAGGAGGCCTCCCATGGTTATCATTCAGCCTTGGCATATTAAGTTGCAGTAAGACTAGGTGCATCTTCTACTGATGCTGGACAAGGCAGCCCAGTTAGGGGAAAGGGATCCAAAGGCAGGCAAGGTCAGAGACAGCCTGTGCTCCTGCTTTATGAATCCTACCTGGAGACCCAGCTGCACCACTGTTAGATATGTTCAGAGGGCCTGGGTACATCCCATGCATATACCCAGTTCAGTCTCTTCGGGTCCCTATGGGCATGTGTTAATTGACTCTGTAGGTTTTCTTACGGTGTCTTTGTCCTCTCTGCCTCCTTCAATCCTTCCTCTACTTCTTCCACAGGATTCCCCAAGCTCCATTTAATATTTGGCTGTGGGTCTCAGCATCAGTTTCCGTTAGTTGCTGGGTGAAGTCTCTCTGAAGCTATGTGCGCTCCCCTCTGCAAGTAGCAGACTATCATGAATAGTGTGAGGGGTGGGATCCCTATGATGGCATGGGTCCCAAGCAGGGCCAGTCATGGGTTGACCCTTCCCTCAAAGTTTTGCTCCATCTTAAATCTTGTAGGCAGGGCAATTTGTAGATCTAAAGTTTTGTGTCTGAGTTGGTGTCCCAAATCTTCCACTGGAGGTCTTGTCTGCTTATAGGAAATGGCCTGTTCAGGCTCCATATCCTCCATTGCTAGGAATGTATGGGGGTCAATCTCATAGATTTTGGGGCACTAAGTTTGTCCCACAGATGTCATCCTCTTCCAGTACTCTTTCCCTGTGTCCTCCTCCTATCTCATGCTTCCTGTTCCCACCCAAACCCCAGTTTTCTCCCTCTACCAAAAGTCTAATGTCTAATCTAGTCCCCATTCTCACTGAGATTCATGAGTTCCCTCTTTAGCCCTTCTTGTTACTTAGCATCTTTGGGTTTGTGGTTTGTAGCATGGTTATCCTGAAACTTTATGACTAATATCCTCTTATGAATGAGTACATACCATAAGTGTCTTTCTGCATCTGGGTTAATTCATGCAGGATGATATTTTCTAGTTCCATTTATTTGCCTGCAAAATTTATGATGTCATTGTCTCTAATGACTGAGTAGTATTGCATAAATGTGTCACATTTTCTTTATCCATTCTTCAGTTGAGGGACATCTAGATTGTTTGCAGTTTCTGGCTATTACAAATAAAGCTGTTATGAACATAGCTGAGCAAGTGTCCTTGTGGGATGGTGGAGCTTCTTTTGGGTATATGCTCAGAAGTGGTATTCCTGAGTCTTGAGGTATAGCTATTCCTAATTTTCTGAGAAACCACCAAATTGACTTCCAAATTAGTTGTACAAGTTTGCACTCCCACCAGCAATGGAGAAAATGTCCCCCTTGCTCCACATTGTTGCCAATATGAGCTGTTGCTAAAGTTTTTGATCTTAGCCATTCTGATGGGTGTAAGATGGAATCTCAGAGTTGTTTTGATTTGCATTTCCCTGATGACTAAGGGTGTTGAACATTTCTTTAAGTGCGTCTCCACTATCAGAGAATCCTCTGTTGAGAATTCTCTGTTAAGATCTGTACACCATTTTAAAATTGAGTTATTTGGTCTGGAAATGTCTATCTTCTTGAGTTCTTTATATATTTTGGATATCAGCCCTCTGTTAGATGTGGAGTTGGTGAAAATCTTTTTTTATTCTGAGAGCTGCCATTTTTCCTTTTGACTGTGTCCTTTGCCTTATAGAAGCTTTTCAGTTTCATCAAGTCCCATTTGTTAATTGTTGAACTTACTGCCTGAACAGTTGTTGAAATTTTGTATGTTGAGCCATCACTACATCCCTGTAATGAAGCCTACTTGATCACAGTGGATGATGTTTTTGATGTGTTCTTGGATTCAGTTTGGGACTTTTTTTATGGAGTATTTTGCATCAATGTTCATAAGAGAGATTGGTCTGAAATTCTCTTTCTTTCTTCAGTCTTAGTGTTGTTTAGGTATCAGGGTAACTGTGGCCTCATAAAATGAATTTGATAGTGTTTCTTTTGTTTCTATTTTGTGGAATAATGAGGCAGATTTGTTACCTGGAAAATGGAGTCCAGGGGGTACAGTACAGCTTAAGACTATTGGGTATGTTTTAAGAGGACTTGAAAGACAAGGACTTGGGGTGCTGTCTTACCTGCCTGTCCCTGGTGCTGACAGGCCACCAAGAAATCAGGCAGAGTTGTGGACTGGAAAATGGAGCACAGGGAACATGGTTGACTTAACATTTTTTCATTGTGTTTATTTTTGGCAGGATAGTACTTGTGCATACGTGTACTGCACAAGCACATGTGTGCCGTGGTGAGTGTAGAGGTCAGAGGTTACCTTGAAGCATCCTGTTCTTCCCCTTCACTGTCCGTGTCCTTGGGATTGAATTCAGGTCACCAGGCTTTGCAGTCAGCGTCTTTACCCTTTGGACCATATTATTTGCCTCAGACCACGATTTTTGATTCATATTCATATTTATTTATGCTTTCAGATCCATCTCTATTCATTCCTGGGTATTGTGTTTCTAGGTATGAAAATAGGTAGCTTTCATGTATCACTGAATTATTAGACTCATGTGCACATCCGTTATTTTGATATTCAGGATGATTTTATATAAAATGATACTATCGGAATCCTATAAGGTGATCAAGTTGACAAATAATTCAGACAATTGAGAAAATATGTAACAGGAACAAACTGAAGAAAGTCTAAGTCTTTGATGCTATCCAGTATTAGTGAAGATATGGAGAATATAGAACATTACACATATATATTAACCGGAGTGTACATTGGTTTGAATAATTTGGACAGTAAGAGAATACCTTGTGAACCTGAAGAAATTCAATCCCACGCTATATTTGCCCTTCTCTTCCCTAGGAAAGCGGGGGTATTTACATATAAAGAATTCAAGGCATATAACATACCTGTCAGTCAATAACCACAAGCCATGGTTTATCCAGTTACCATGAAGGGTTCTTTTATATAGGAGTAAACATTTTTAAGAATACATAATGCTAAGTTTTAAAAGATTTTATGTATGTGGTGAAGGCACAACAACATTTGTGGAAAGAACACAACAGTTTTAGGAGAGTCATTAACTCTGCAGAGGGCAGACAGGTTCAGGTCACATGAAAACCTTAAACATTCCATGGTTTAAAAAGCTTTTGAATAGTTTTATGCCTTAAATAATAGTGGATCAGAAAATAATAAGGTAATAATAGGTGTAAAGAAGTGTAATTTGGGAAGGAAGCTAGGGCGAAGTGTTCGGGGGCAGGTTAGTCATGGCATAGTGCAGACAGAGGCTAGTTTAGTAGTGTTGCTTGTAGAGGGTCCCCTTGGCTTTAGTGTGCCTTTCTTCGTGGTAAGAATGACATTTTCCTTTGTGATACAGGGAAAACCTCTTTCAATGAGATTTTCATTTCTACTGTCATCACATGGAATTGACAGAGTGATCTTCTTGCACCTGCTGCTCATCCAAAATGATCAGTTCAAAGTCATTGGCTCACACAGCAGGGCTTTACTTCTGCTTGGAACCCCCTGTGAGAGCTTCCAGACCATACCATACTGATTCCCCCCCACCCCTGCCTCTCTTCTCTCTTCTCTCTTCTCTCTTCTCTCTTCTCTCTTCTCTCTTCTCTCTTCTCTCTTCCTCTCTCTCTCTCTCTCTCTCTCTCTCTC
>NC_034602.1:58861497-58891705 GCF_900095145.1 Mus pahari
CTCTCTCTCTCTCTCTCTCTCTCTCTCTCTCTCTCTCTCTCTCTCTCTCTCCCCCTCCCTCCTTTCTTTCTTTCATCATGCACTTTGGTACTACTCATCTCCCCATCCCTTTGCATCTTCCCTTCACTCTTGCGACATCCTACCCCCCAGTCAATACAAACAGAAAACAAATAAAAGCATCTCATTGTGGAAGCTGTAGTGTGTCATACAGTATACCCCTTTGTCCATACAGCTTTACTTGCAAATGTTCATTGCCATGACCTGTTGGCCTGGCGCAAGGCCCCTAGTTTCTACTACACTATCAATACTGGATCTTCACAGGGACTCATCTCAGATACCCTGTTGCTGCCCGGTGTCACAGAGATCCTGCAACTTTCGATCTGCAGGACTTGCCTAACAGATCATAGATGGGATTTATTTTGGATCAGATAAACTCAAAGCCCTGAGTCTGGTAGCTAAGTTGGTCAGCCCACTAGCTCTCCCACTTCCACAGCACCAGGGCCAGCTCTCTAGCACTGGCCTTAACAGCTCACTTAATGCTGTAACTGGCAAGGGGTGGGCCAGCTCTCCAGCTCTCATTACCCTAGGGCCAGCTCTCTGGTCTGCCATAGATGACAAGGGGTGAGGAGAGGGTGTTGGGTTGGAGGGCCCTTGTCTGCTCTGCCACTGGGAGATTGAATGCGCTACTCAGGGAAGGTGACTAGCCTGGGACTTGGGGAGAGGGGAGGAAAGAGGGGAAAGGGGAGCTCCGGCTAGTCCCGTTGGGGATAGTTCTTGGTTTAACAGTGGCAGGCTTGGTGGCAGTTGTGGCTGGGAGCACAGAGAGGCCTTCTGTGGGAGATTAGGCTGCAGCTCCGTAGGCAAAGGCCTTCCTCATGGTTCCCCACAGCAGATCTCAATGAAAAGAGACAGTCTGTGGCTGCAAACACTTTATTGTCATGGTGGAAAATGGATGCATAAAACCATACCCAACTTCTCAGGGTGGGCCTGAGATTAAATACCTTTTACAGGGAGGAGTGTCTAGGTAAAACAGTTTATTGGCTAAGTCCTTCAGGCCTCTAGTCACCACATTAGCATGGAGAACTCTGCCTTGAGCCTACATGACCACAGGTCACATCTCTTTTATGTAAGAAGCAGGGCACATATTCCAAGACAGGAGTCTGGCAGAGAGCTGGGAGTCACCTGAGTGTCAGGTGTGTGCCCACAGAGTCCCTGTGACTCAACCTGCTCTACCTTACTAAACTTTATGGCATGGTTTTATGTCCCACAGAAGGGAAAGGCCATCTCTCCCTCATCCATGCCACCACAAGGCAGATGAGGGGGTGGGACAGCTATCCTGAGTGCTGCAGTCAGTGAGGGCAAGGCCAGCTCTTCACAGCCCTGCATGCACACGGAAGACAGTGAACAATAGTAAAGTATCGCATGTACGTATGAGTGCATGTATGAATGAGAACAATAACCATTTACCTTGATTAAATTATCTTTTTACTTAATGTCTAAGGCTAAGGGATCTATTGTTTATTTATTCTTTTTTTAGGGAAAAATACACGATGCATTCTGATGAACATATAGCAAACAAAATCTGACCCAAAAACAGAACAAAACAAAAACTCCAAACAACAACAATGACAACAACGACAACGACAACACCTCAACAAAACAAAACAAAACAAAACAAAGAACCGAGCCACAGTTGTACTGGTTTCATGAGCTCTTCTCTCAGCCCTGCCGCTCCCCTGACCACATCAGGAGAGGCAGTCAGTGGACTTAGACTCATCTGCCTCCTGACTTGTCAGCCTGAAGAAAATGCTTTATTTTACTATTGTTCACCGTCTTCAGTATGAGTGCACACCAAGGCAAGTGTGGGGATAACTAACAGTCGTTAGGGTTTCATTACTAAATTGTCTTCTAGAACTTGTTTGTCTTAGCATATTGCCCATTAGGGCATTTTTTTTTTAGATTTTTCATTCCCCTCTATGTTTTATCCATCTTCTAACTTGCGTGAACATTCCGGAACCATCCATTTGATTAAATAAACACAGTTTAATGTTTTAGGGTGTGTGTAGCTGCTGCTGTCGATTACATTAAATGTAATCAGTTTTACAAAGCACTCTGAGTCCTGCTCCTGTCAAAAATGCCAGTGTGAAATGGAAGATAGCACATGAATCTTTTGGAAAGGGTGTGCTCGCAGCCAACCATTGGACTGAGCGCAGGGTCCCCAATAGAGGAGTTAGAGAAAGGACTGAAGAAGTTGAAGGGGTTTGCAATCCCATAGCAAGAACAACAATATCAACCAACCAGACCCCCCCCCCCAGAGCTCCCAGGGACTACGTCATCAACAAAGGAGCACACATGGCTCCAGCTGCATATGTAGCAGAGGATGGCCTTGTCAGGCATCAGTGGGAGGAGAGGTCCTTGGTCCTATGAAGGCTCGATAGATGCCCCAGTGTAGGGGAATCGAGGGTGGGGAGATGGGAGTGGGTGGGTGGGTGGAGGAACACCCTAATAGAAGCAGGGGGGGGGAGGATGGGATAGGGGGTTTCAGGGAGGAGGGAAAACCAAGAAAGGGGATAGCATGTGAAATGTAAATAAAGAAAATATCCATTATAAAAAGAATATGAATTCTGTACAAGCAAGGAATATATCTTTCTGTACAACATTTTAGTCACAGGGCATGTTTTGCTTTTGTTTTGTTTTGTTTTGTTTTGTTTTGTTTTGTTTTGTGTTTTTCCTTCAAGGAAACAGTCACTTCATTTCAACCTGAATGTTGTTATCAGATTTGTTAAGCCACTAAAAAGCTTTATAAATGATTTTTGGGCATTGCTATATTAGAAATCTGTTCCTTTATAACACAGGAAGTTATAGTAATTCTCTAAAGTGTGCTATAGAGCAGCACAAAGAGATTTCATTGCCCTTTTTATTGAGTCAGCAGAGCTGTGGCTGTGGAGCCATCAAGGCTGAGAGGCCAGAGAAGCCACCGGCTGCTGCTTGGAACTCGGAAGGAACTGTGGACACTGCCGGGTGGGGTACAGATTCTCATTCTGACGTCCTTGAATTGTGACCGTACTGCTGTCATATTACCTATTGGCCGAATTGCTTTCTAAGTCTTGTGGGAGCAGAGAACAGTGATAGGATTAAAGCATAAGCAACAGATAGATAAAAGAAGACAGGCATTTTCCCGTATCAATGATCAAGAAACAAATCATACAGACTTCAACTAATCAGGAGACATGGTGAGTGTGAACAGCTCAGCTTTCTTGAGTCAGGTCTGAGTGCCAGTCTCATTGTGGCTTCTAATTCACACTCTAAGATGGCTGTTCTGGATCCAGACCTCATGTCTGCACTGAGCCAGCACAAACTCTTCTTGAAGCTTGGATGTATCCTTTGTGCTTATGCCCACTAGACATAATTTGCCCATATAGCAAAATGTAGTTGTAAAGGGGACTGAGATGTAAATTTCAGTGTGATGAACTGTGTTCCTAGTTAATAATTAGTTGGTTTTATTACCTCAGTAGGGAAATATGAACATGGGGTACAATTAGCAAACTTGGCCATGATTTTGAAATAGTTTGCCCTAGGAGACTTGCTTATCAGCATTGACAATATTTGCTAGTATTGGCAACTAACATGTTTTTTTTTTTATTTTAATTTTAACAGCTGACGAAATTCTTCTTAAGAACTCGATCTATTTTCTGGATATGCACAATGAGTTTGTGAGTTATCTTTCTTAGTTGCTATAAGAAGAGGACACATATCTGAATGTTGATCCAAGTGCCCTGACACACAGACATACAACAATATTCACAGGTATATTGTCATATTTCAGTCAGAGAGAGAGAAAAAAAAAACTTGGCAGGAAATTTTGCATGTGTCTATACAATTCTATCCTTTAGAACACTGAGCAGGAGGCGGTCCCTAGAGCAAATTATGTGACTCTTTGGAGGGTTGGTGTTTGGGAAGGTGTCTCTCAGCTTTATTTTGTCTACTTTCTTTCATTAATTTGGGGCTTTTTTCATGCATATGTGTGTGGTGTGTGTATATATGTTTGCAATTTGTGGCACATGCATATGTATATATGTATGTGTATATCTGTGTATGTATGTATGTATGTATGTATGTATGTATGTATGTGTGGAGTCCAGAGGTTAATTCTAGATGATTGAATTCCACTCAATCACTTTCCACTTTATTTACTGAGGCAGGATCTCTCACTGAACCCAGAGCTCCCTGTGTTGTCTAAGATAGCTTGCCAGCTTGCTTGAGGAGTCCCTTGTGTCTAATTGCTAGGCACTGGGATTACAAGTTGACTGCTATGTCCTCCTGGCCCTAATGCTGGCTACTTAGATGATTTCTGGGCATCTGAACTCCAGTCCTCTTGCATGCATATCAAGTTCTTTACCACTGAGTCATCTCCCCAGGTCCCAACACGGAGCTTCTATCTTCTGCCCTCACACTTCACATCCTAGCCAACAGGGAGAGGAGGAAAAAGGATGTGGTCTTCTCTCTATAGATACATCTAGGAGTTGCATAAGGATCATTTTACATAGAACTGTCTTTTGTGGTTATGGTTTATTTGCTGTTAATTTTATGAATATAACAGTAGCATAATTACTCTATCACTGATGTATCTATCTATCTATCTATCTATCTATCTATCCATCTATCTATCTAGCTCTGCATTTATCCATCTATCTATCCATCCATTTGTCCATCCATCCATCCATCCATCCATCCATCCATCCATCCATCCATCTATCATCTGTCTATCCATCCATCTATCATATATCAATCATCTATCTATGTCTTTTAATCTCTTTTTAATTCAGTTATTTGTTGAAGACAAGAGATTGTAATGATTACTCAGCCAAAACGATTATGCTGGTTAATTTTATGTCAGCTAGAGTTATCTGACAGAAAGGACCCTGAGTTGAAAAGCATACCTCCGTAAGATCTGGCTGTAGGATGTTTTCTTAAGTAGATTGATGTGAAAGAGTCAACTCACTATGGTTGTGATGGTGGGCTGGTGGTCCTGTGTTCTAGACAAAAAGCAGGTTGGGCCAGCCAGTAAGCCACACCTTTCCATGGCCTCTGATCACCTTCTGCCTCCAGGTTCCTACCCTGTTTTAGTTCCTGTCTTGGCTTCCTTCAATGATGGACTATGATGTAGAAGCCAAATAAATACTTTCCTTAACTTGTTTCATCACAGCAATAAAAATCCTAACTAAGACAACTACTAACTGCAAATGTATTTCCCCCCACTATTATAAGTATGCAATGTATTCCTCTTACTGGGATCCAGGGGCTATTAGTATACATACTTCTGCCCCCTCCACCAATAGCCAACGCTGACTCTCTATTTATGAAATAAATCTTTTCTTTTGTATTGATTTGTATTTTTTAATTACATAAGAACAGAAATCCTAAACAATGAATATTTCCAATCTATCTTTTGTATTTTCTGTGCCCAAAGTGCTTTTGTAGAAGTTCCTTGCAGTACTGTTGTTATGGTCTTGAGTCTCCAGATAAATGAGAACAATTTTCTCTTCTTAAAAATGAGTTTAGAAAGTGCTTCTCTGTGTGGATGGCCTGCAGGCACTCTACACTCAATGCATCCAAGAGAAACCATTAGCCATTATCCTATCACAGCTCCATCAGGCCCTCAGCTACAGACCTCAGCATCACTTGTAATTTTCCCCTGCACACAGCCATTCCAGGATGCTTGCTAATCCAGGTTTTGTAACTTTCCCCTGCACACAGCTGTTCCAGGATGCTTGCCAGGTTGCTAGATTCACTTTTCTTCCCTGGTTGCCACTGTTTCTGCTCTCAGGGCTGTGCCATGGCCGTGACACCCTTGTGGAGCTCTTGCCTTTAGCTCTTCCTCCCCCGAACCTGTCCACTGATTTCAGTTATCTCTTAATTACAGGTCCAGACACACTCTTCCTGCTGCTCTTACTAATTCTGTGGCCACCAATTGTCTTCAGGACAGAATCTCAACTCATTTATCATGTTCACGGCTGAACCCAAGATGGGTCTCCTAGCTTTCTTCTCTTAACTTCCTTCATCCCTTCCCCATGTTCATGTTCATTCATTCCAAATCATTTCATTTTTGCTAATTGTCCCATAAATCCATTCCTCTTCCAGTTACCAGGATCAACATGTTCAGAGACAGATCCAATATTCTTTATTCCAGAAAGGCTTTCCTTACTCATTCAAATTTAACTGCCTCATGTACCACGCTATTACTGGATATGTACAGCTCAGTCTCCTTCTAAATTACTTAACATACAGGATGTCTGTTGACACAATACATTCTAAAGGTGGCAAAGTGCCTATTTGTCTTTGTACACTGACTATCACTACATAGCAGATTTGTAAAAACTCTAGATTATAACTTAAGCAATCATGTTGTCAGTACACAACTGTAAGGCGAACTTATACCTTCACAATTACTGCTGGCCACCATGGAGCAGTGTCCATGCTTGCAGAGAGGACAGAAAGAGCCTCATAATAGAGGTTGGAATGCTACCTTCCTTGTTTCTGAGGTCTCATGGTGTGTCTTGTCTGAAGGATTGAGATCGTAATGAAGTCACTGGTCTCTATCACAAAACATACACAGGACTAAAAGGGGTGGGGTTCATGATAGAGGAAGGCAGATATGGTGCATGGCATAGACTCCTTACTATCCGCCCTATTTGTGAGGGTCACTTGTGGGGAACCGCCCCGCGCTCTCCATTTCAAGATGGTGCTGACATCCGGTGATCGCGCCCAGTAAACAGGGTCCTGCGCAGGCGCCTGACATTCTCCTTGTCCCTGGAGTTACATAAGCATTATANGTCATCTGGTGTGATTGACTGCAGCCTATCAGGGAGTGCCACGTCCTAGGNGGAGACACTCTCCTATATAAGGGGTGTGCCATTTCTGGTCGGGGTTCCCCTTCCTGTAGGCTTATGCTCTCCCTCTCAAGACGCATTAAAGCCTTTCTGCAGAAGGATCCTGTGTGTGCCGCGTTGTTCTTGCTGGCGAGACGGTAGCGCGGGACAGTCACTCACTTATGACAGAGCTTAAGTGTGGGCTGGACACTTCTTGGGCACGGCGTCTTAGCATCATAGGCCTGTGAGTGCCAATTAAAAGAGATGATGCGTTTGGAAAATTGTGTTTCTGCAGCCTGGGAGAGCCACCTCAACATGGGTGACTCGGCGGCTAAAAGCAGGGTCCACTTTCAGTAGTGACACCTGCCAGCAGGAGCCAGCAGGAGAACTTATAAAACAGAGTTTACAGTGCCCTGAGTGTGTGCTCATCTGTCTTGAGTATTGTTAGGGTCACTTGCACATATGGTCCTTCTGAAACAGACACAGCTCAGCTCCTCCTTCCCCAGACTCCTCCTGGGGACTGAACTTAGATGGCCCTGGGATGGTGACATTGGGTTATTAATAATGTGATGATGTTTGTCCTCGAGCCTGGGTTTGAAGGTTTCCCAGTTTACCCAAAATTGTACCTTCCTAGTCACACTATAAATATGGACATCTGTATCGTGAGCACCTTAGAGAATGACCCCTGTATCTCCCCAGTGCTGAGAACACTGATTTGAGTTGAATTGCTTGCATTGCCTGCTTATTATAATGTTTGTAACTACAATCATGATGTGACATTTTTAAGGTTTTATTATTTCCTCTAAGTTCAGTCCCCAGGAGGAGTCTCAGGAAGGAGGAACTGAGCTGAGTCTGTTTTGGAAAGACCATTTTTGAAAGTGACCCTAACAATATTCAAGAGAAAATGTATTACTACTGCATTTTACATCTGCAAAGTTGCTCACGGAGGATATGGAAGTATTGCAATATAACGGAAGCAATGTATTCTACTCTTTTGGGATCTTACACCAAAGTTACTGCTGTGTATTGTCATTAGTTTGAAAGTAAAATCCTTGTACAATGTCATGACATTTACTTAATAGATTATTTGTCTATACATGTTATCCCTGGATGAAATGTCTCACAAAATCAACCCTGAATTCTGATTCACACGGTTTCCAAATGTTCGTAGTCTGGCCTTCTGATACAGAACCCATCTCTGCCATTTCAAATGCCAGTTTTCTTGTTTAGAGACAAGGTTTCTAAGTGTACGCTATTATAGGAGCATGTTTACGCTGACCGCTGGGATTGAATACAGAAATGTGCTCTTTGGGATGTGTGCTGGCTCAGCGTTTTCCTCCCAGCCCTTCAAAGAGCCCTTTGTGTCAGTTCTACACAGTTCCTATTGTTAGCTCTTTTTCTCTATTATCTGCTCACATGAAAGGGAGTCCAGTGGATTGTTTGTGTCTTGTCTTTCATGCCCTATATGAAGCCATCTTCTGTAAATCCAATGGGAATTGTATGCAACACACAGGGATTTTACTAAATTTTATGATAATATTTATAAGGACAAAAACTTCAAACATATTTGATTATGTTGAGATGTCACCATTTGTGTGTTTGTCTGATATATGAGGTACACAATTGTATGTATGAGTGTATACCCAGCATCTACTCACTATGCACTGGTGTGCTACTAAATGTATTGACAATAGAAAAGAACCCTCTAGTGTTTAAAGTTTTCTAATTTCTGTAGCTTTAAATTCTCCCACTATGGGTCATTTCAAGCTACAGTGTAATGTTATTGAACACACAGAAACAATTAAGGTAAATAATTATGAGAACATAAAATATAATAATCAAATAATAATGAAGATAATAAAATATACTTATGCATTGAGTATTTTTAACCTTTTCTACAATTTTATCTTTAAACCTTTAAACATTAAAATATAATTACATTATTTTCCCCTTTCCTTCCTCTAATTCTTCCCTTGTATGCACATCCCCTTTGATCCCTCCCCAAATCATGGAGATTTTTTCTTTAGTTGTTGCATTTATATACATATGCACGCATCCATATATACATACATACAAATAAATAATTATAGATGCCTAAATACATAAATACCACCTACTTCATTTGTTTAGTGTTATTGTATGCATATGATTTCAGGGCTCACTACTTGATGTTGCATAACCAATTAGGAGATTCATCCCTGGGGAAGACTTCTTCAATTCTCAGCATTCTTAGCTACCCGTAGTTCTTTGTCTATGGGTGAGGCCCTGTGAGATTTCTCCCTTCCATGTTGGCATGCCTATTGGTGTTGTGCTTGTTCAGGTCTTGCTTAGCCAGCCACATGTTTGCAATGTCATGGGTAAAGATTTCCTGCCATTTCTAGAAGACCTAATGTCACAGTACCATTAAAATTTGACCCCTCCACTTCTTTCCCTTTTGCTTGTGTCTATTGGTAGTCTGTGGTTACTACTTGATTTGTAGTGTGCCTGTTGTATGTGTCTATTCCTGCCCAAGTGCTTGCTGATGTCTGACTGTTCCTATGCATCTCTGGGTCTGTTCCTAATAGAGGGCTTTGCTCTGTATTTATTGAACAGCACAGAAAACATGGCATGGAGAGGGGTTGAGGAATTCTTTAAAGAAATTGCTAACAGAATTTTTCCAGAGGAAGGTTTACTGAGTCCAGCTGACTCAGAATTAGCAAATGTGACTGAAAACAGACAATATTTGCAGCATTGATGTTAGATATTTGTTTTATAAAGTTGCTTCCAACTATGTTGGCTACCTTCAGCAAATGATTACCACAACACACATAAGTTTTTTCTGGGTTAGTGGTACATAATTTGTGGTAAAGCCCTCTATTAGGAACAGACCCACTGACACAAATTTATGAAAACACTTTTTAGCTTCCAAAAGTCTGAACTCATACTCAATCTCACAGCCTAGTTAATGGCACACCTTCAGATCATTGAAGAATAAGAATTTATCTTGCTGCCTTACTGTGTACTCCACCAGTTTCAGCTTCACCTACCTTTAAGAGAACAATGTAACAACGACACTTTCTTGTCTCAGATTTTTCCATGGAATCAGCTTTGACAGCCTAAAATAATGCCTATGACAGACCTAGTCTTGCTCTCTCTCTCTTCTGCTTGTGGGTCAGATGTAAGCTGTCAGCTGCTGCTTCAGGTCATATCTGCCTGCCTGGCACCATGATTCCTACCATGATGATCATGGACCAACCCTCTTAAAGTTCAAGCAAGCTTACAATTAAATGCTTTCTTTTATAAGTTGACTTGGCCATGGTGTCTCTTCACAGCAATAGAACAGTAACTGAGACAATACCTAAGACTTAATATGAAGTTCTGCTTGACAGAGTACAGATTCATTTGGTAAAAATCTGTACTTAGGCAGCACAGCTGGTTGGTTGCTTCAGAGTTCTGTAGACCAGTTCTTAAAGTTTTGCTACAAACTCTACCATTTATTATCTGTGTGAATTTGGACTGGTTACATAATATCTCTGTACTTAGTTTTTAAATTTTTAAATTTTTTTTGGCTGTAAAACAAGTATTTTAGCACAGATGGTCCCTTACTTCCAATAGTTGAACATAGGATTTTTTGACTTTGTGGTGGTGCAAAACTGACACATGATTAGTAAGACTTATCCTTTGAGTTTTGGATTTTGATCCTTTTCTGAGCTGCATTTAGGCACTATGATATGACTTTGTCATTCCCAGCAATGGTGGTGACACTGAAGGTGAGAAATCAGTCAGTCAAATAATCACGTGGAAAAAAAATCCCCTGTATTCTGCTAAACTATTATGTTTGGTAGGTTATATACTACATTAATTTGATTTCCATTACTGTAACAAGATACCAGAGGCTGGGTAATTTGTAAAGAAAAAAACCATTTGCTTCATGTACTGTTCTAGAGGTTAAAGGGCCAGGCACTGTCCTCTGACTGGCTGCAGAGAGGACATGACATTATTCTCATGATGAATAACATCAAAAGTTGGAAGAAACACATTCAGAAGAGACTACATGGTGAGACAGGGGCTAAGCCTGATTTTTTTCTTTTTATAACAACCTCTTCTTGCAGGAGTAACTCACTCCCTGGCACCATCATTAATCCCTCCCATGGGCTTTTAGTGACCAATTATTTCCCAGCAGACCTTACTTCTTAAGGATTCCTTTATCTACCACACTCTTACAATAGGGACCGTGCTTCCAACACATGAAATTTAGGGGGACAAATGATATCCAAACCATGGCAAGTATATTATATGCATTTTTGATATAAAATTTCAACAGAAGATGGATTTATCACATGAATCTCTATCATAAGCCCAGGTGATTCTGCTATACATATTACATTGTTCTGAAGATTAAGTCCATTTATGCAAAATATTTGGAATAAATATTGAAACACCATAAGCTCTACAGTTACTGTCATTTTAGGTGAGTAATATATATACCCAATGTTTGAATGAGTCTCATAAGGGCCATCTTCTTTTGTTCTTCTCTTTTTCTTTATCCTATTCTCATACAATACATCCTGACCTCAGGATGAAGTGTGCTCTCCTACAATATAATCTTGGCTCCGCCCCTTCCTGCCCATTCTCCCAACCTCCTCTCTCCCCCAGATCCACTGCTCCTCCATTTCCCTTACGAAAAGAGTAGGCCTCTCAATGATATCAACCAAGGTATAATGAGACCAGGCATAAACTTCCATATCAAGGCTGGGCAAGGCAACGCAGTAGGAGGAGAAGGGTCCCAAGAGCGGGCAAAGGAGTCAGAGATGCTCCACTCCCTCTGTTAGGACCCCAACAAAACCCCCAAGCTGAACAACCACAACATGTTTGCAGGGGACACAGCATAGAGCCATGCAGGCTTCATGATTACCACTTCAGTCTCTGAGAGCTCCTATGAGCTCTGCTTAGTTGAGTCTGTGGGTGGTGTGTTATCCTAGTAAAGGACCATTTCCTTTTATGAGCTCTGGACCAACTGATAAATAAGAAAGAACAATGAAACAGATGGAGAAATTTGAGTATTCCCCTAAAGGCTGACAAGTCTGGACAATTGGCCTAGCCCAGAAAGTTCAGGTTAGATAGAGCCACTCTTCCGTAGGCCTCCCTGGAAACCTAACACAGTCTCTTTAGAGTTAAATATTTTCCTCATGTAGTTCAGAACAGAGTTGAGAGCATGCCAGTTGAAGGAGGGTTGACCTCAAGAGCCAGTGGAAAGGAAAAGGCAGGGCCTCTTCACCTGCATTTCCCCTCTTATTTGCCAAGAAAACTCACTTATTGTTTGTAAGAGGAAATGTATAGGACATAGGATCCAGAGATACCTTCCAAAGTAACTCCTTCTCTGAGGTAGGAAACAGTAAACAAAAGGCAAAGGCTCGGTTTGTGTTATAATTTCCCCCTGTTTATTGAAAATAGATTCTTTCATCATACAATATATCTTGATTATAGTTTGGTTCCTTTCTGTACCACAGAATTCCTCCCCACCTCTCCACCCCTCTGGATATACTCCCTTTCTGACTTTCATTAGAAAAGAACAGGATTCTAAGAGATAACAACCAGCATGACAAAATAAAATATAGTAAAATAAAGTAAAACTTAATTGTGTTGAAGTTGATCACAGAAACCAGAGGAAAAATAACCAAGCACAGACAGAAGAGTCAAGAACCTACTAATTTTTACAGTCAGGCATCACATAAAAAGTACTAAGCTAATCACATGTATATTATATATATATATATATATATATATATATATATATATATATCACATATATATGTACATATGTATATGTATATGTATATATGTACATATGTTTTATATATACATATACATACATGTGAGTGTATGCGTGCACACGTGCACGCGCGCACACACACACACAGAGTGTAGACCTTTGCTCACTTCTTCAATCTCTGTGAGCTCATATGCTCCTGCCTCATTGAGTCAGACAACCTTGTCCTCCTGGTGTCCTCCATCCCCTTTGGCTCTTACAATCTTTCTGCCTCCCCTTCCAAGGGATTCCCTGAGCTCTGAGGGGGAGGGATTTAGAGTCTCTTTCCACATATTGTCTGGTGGAGAATCTCTGCATCTCTTCCTGTCTGCTACCTGAGAAAACCTCTTTGATGATGACTGGATAAGGCACTGCCTATAAGTATAGCAGAATATCATAATATTAGGAGTCGATACTTTTTTGACCAAAGTATTGTGTTTGGTTTTACACTTCTCATGGAATGGTCCTTAAGTCACACAGACATTGATTGACTACTCTCACAAGTTCTGTGCCAACACTGCCCTAGCATATTTTGCAGACAGGATCAATTGTAGGTCAAAGGTTTTGTGGCTGGCTTGGTGTCCATGTGTCTCTTTGGGTACCTTCCTGTACCAAACAGATCAGAACATATGGGTGAAGGTTCTATGTAGGTACTAGTTGACTTCTCCATGTTCAATAAGTTGTGTGAGACTGTCACACTGTCAGCTTGTGGAAAGCAATCCTTTCTCTTAGCAATGGTCTGAGTTTGTCTTAGTCATGGTTTCTATTCCTGCACAAACATCATGACCAAGAAGCAAGTTGGGGAGGAAAGGGTTTATTCAGCTTACATTTCCACATTGCTGTTCACCACTGAAAGAAGTCAGGACTGGAACTCAAGCAGGTCAGGAAGCAGGAGCTGATGCAGAAGTCATGGAGGGATGTTCTTTACTGGCTTGCTTCCACTAGCTTGCTCAGCCTGCTCTCTTATAGAACCCAAGACTACCAGCCCAGAGATGGCACCACCCTCAAGGGGACCTCCCCCTTGATGACTAATTGAGAAAATGCCTTACAGCTGGATCTCATGGAGGCACTTCCCTAACTGAAGCTCCTTTCTCTGTGATAACTCCAGCTGTGTCAAGTTGACACAAAACTAGCCAGTACAGAGTTATTTGGAGATTTCCATGGAACCTCCTTGGCCAACAACTCAGTTGAATATAAGTTCAATATAATACCAAGTTCTGCCAGTGAAGCCTCACCTGGTAACAAGATTGGCCAGTTTAGACTCTGTATCCCTCATTACTAGGAGTCCTCATTAGGATCACCTTCAAAGATTCTAGGACGTTTACTTTGCACTAGGTTTCTACACTACCCTCAAATGTCCCCCAAATTCAGCTGTCTTTCCACCACACTCTACTCTCTCTTCACTCCATGTCCTGCACCACTGATTCCCCACTTGTCCCCACCCACTCCCAGTTTCACCCATAAAATCTCTTCTATTTTCTCTCCCCCAAGAAGTCAAAGGAAGACGTGGTATAGTGATTTTATGACAAAGCATTTAATTTGCTTGCTCAGGACACTAAGATGCTGAGTTCAGTCAAAGGTGATGAGGTCCGCGGAAGTGCAATATCAGTGGAAGACATTCCCTCAGCAAACAGTCAAAAGGTGTTAGGTCACCTTTGGTGCCTCTGGCCACTCAGCAAATGCTGAACTCATGAGATCTGTCCAACAGGAGCTGCAGCTACAGAGACACTGGTCAGGGCAGAGAAGAAACAGCCCAACAGGGTCTGATTGCAGCAGGCAGGTAGTTATAGGAAAATTTGGGAGAGGGGCTTTGGGAGTTAGCTCTACTGCTACGTAAAGAAGAGTAGATGAAAGACAAATAGATTTGTGGGCAAACAAGGACACACACACACACACACACACACACACACACCCTTTCCTTAATGCTACTCTGCTACTCTGCTTCTGGGCTATTTGGGCTGTGTAGATCTACACACCTTCTCATGTGACATGTTTTGAGCATTGCTGAGATACAATCCCTGTGTAATTGGAAAAAAAAAAAAAGCAAGAGGAAGGAAGTTGAAAATCAATTTGCATCTCTATGCATCTTGGCCCATACTCACTATTCAGTTCAGCACCTTCTGCCATTCTTCTGGGAGATGCATGTTTAGACTGCTCCCCAACTGGGTCAGATTGTCGCCTCTGTTCCCTAAGTTCTGTTGTCCCGTGGGAGACAGATCGAGGTAACATTTAGACTCAGAACTCCATTTAGAACAAGGTGATCAGCACTGATACTTTCCTGGACAGCTTCCACCTCTGGCTCCTCTTGAGGGCTCTGTCACTCAATCCATCTCATCTATCTTCTGTTACCACTTTGTGCTATTCCTTATTCTGTCCAATGCCTTTATTGCCCTTAAACACCAGCCTGTGTCTTCAGTCTGGCTTACAGGCACATCATAGGAGCTTATATGAAAATCCATTGCTGTGTTGTTGCTCAACAAGGTTTTCTTCAGCACATTTCATGTTCAGGGTTATTCAGGGCTCACAAGCCATTTCTGGATATTTTGAGAAAAAAATATTAAGGAAATAGAAACTTTGGGTTACATTTGCTTTCTAGAGAATTGCAAGGCCAACAGATGGGCACCATTTGCTTTCAAGGTCTGGTATGAGAATTTGTTTTATAGCAGGGAGACTAAGAACTGCGTGGCCTGGCATGAGATCATGATTCAAAGTAACCTGATAATTCTATGGTGTCCAGGGAGCTGAAGCCTACACAGGAGTGGAACATTACTGGGCTATAGCAAGAGGGGAAGATGTGATTGGCGTGCTTCTTGAAGGGAGCATTAATTTGAATGCAAGAGCTTTTTGCAATGTACGTGTGCTAGGGAACTGAGATGTTCCCTAAATAATGACGTGCACATGTTAAATGACCTCTGGAAAGGGGACAGAGAACCATGGGGATTTTGCTTTACTGATAACAAGTTTGGGCCATACTGGGACAATGATGGAAAGAGTAAAGAATCACTGTTGGTGTTTCTCTGTATCTCCTACAAACAGTTCCAAAAATTCAGTGTTTCCTTCCCTCATAGTATAAATAATATTCGGGTTATATGGGGTATAGCTTATAGCTTGTTTGGTGCATAAACTTTAGTGCCATAGATCAGTAAAATGATGGGGAAATCATATACTGTATGATAAGGGAACAAGTAATTTGTACAGAGACTTTAATATAAAAATTGTTATGAAGTGGTTAGCTAGGTAATAGAAAGAGTCCAGAGAGAATTCTAAGATATTTTAGATTTAGCAGTTACAGAAAGCAGCTAGGTCTGTCAGAAAGAAGGAAGAGGCTGGACTTACTAAAACTTCACGTTTTGGAAGATTCACCAGTGAGTCTGTACTTCTGAGGAAGAGGCTTTGCCTGGGCGGGCCTAGAATCTGTTCAGAGGAGGACACCTGTGGCAGGCTGGATCCTTGCTCCTTGCCCCTGGTTCCTACGTTAAAAGCTGATATCTAATATGTAGATAATTAGATATGTGGCCTTTGAGAGTTATTCTTTGGGGACTCTTGGCCCAGAGTCTTTGTAAAATAGACTAGCGCGATCTCCCTCATTCTTTCCCATGTGTGATGAGAGATTACTCTCCATGAACCAGATGTGTTTCCTAACCAGATATTAAATCCACGAGAGTCTTGATCTTAGAGGTCGCAGTTTTCAGACAGTTTCTGTGGTTCAGGCCGCATCACCTGTGGTAGTTCATCACAGTACACAGAGGGGAGTGAGGCCTGTTGAGCGACCACTGACCTGGCTCATGCTGAGGTCCCTGAATGCTTTTTCCAGGGGCTAAAAAAGTATGTCAGGTGGAGTCAAGCTGCAGCTACAAGAACGTGCTGCAGCTCCATGCTGAAGAGGAGGGATTATCACTTACTAACTGGGGCATCAGCACTGTGACCTGCAGAACAAGCTTAGAGGAAGATCTGAGTTTCTCAGGACAGCATCTCTTCCCACAACTGGAGGGACAAAACTCCTTGAAACTATGATCTGTCTCTGCTCTCAAAGATCGGCCTCACAGGATAATGTGGTGAACAGTTCATCCAACAATTCTGTTAGTCTTCCATGACTGGAGAGAGAAAGAGATATCAATCCCACAGGTGGTAAACCTGAATGAACATCCTGCTCCTTGTTAATTTGTTATTGTTTTATTGTTCAATTGTTTCAGATTTAAAAGGAGATCTCTTCAATCCTTATGGCACTTTAAAAGTGGTTGATAAATAAATGGATTGCATTATCAATATATTTGTCAAATATATTATCAAAATAATTATATTATATTATTAATATAATAAAATTCTAAATATTTTTTCTGAGAAACGCTTCCTCCAAGTTAATCTACCCCCAATTTTCAAGCCAGTGTAAACCCACTTAATTATTTGCTTTTAATTTCAAAGAATTTGGATACTGACAAATTCAGTATATCTGTATATATCTGACTATATCTATATAGTCGAGGAAACCATTTAAAGCTTAGTTCACTGAATCTTGCTTTTATTTGACAAAATGAGTTAGAATGTCATCATTCTTGAATAATCTTTGTAGATTCTGAAATCTTACAAAGGTATTCTAAATATTTACTTTTGTTTAATAACTAGCCTATGCATATTTGCTTTGTATTGACTATGTAAAGAGCACTCTGCAAGATCCTGGAGAAGAATAAATAGATACTGTGATGGCGTAGACTCAACTGGTTGCTGACAGTTGCTGACAGCAAGACCCTCTGCTCTTTCCTGGCAAACAGAGCCTGGATGTTTCTCTTATGTGCATAGTGTTTTGTTTTGTTTTGTTTTGTATTTTGGATAGCTGTCCCCAAACCCTGAATGCCAAATTCCTGGTTGAAACCATTGGCGGTGAAGCGTAGCAGAAGGAAGTTTGATAACTGGATATATCTTTTGAAAGGAATGCTGGGGCCATGTTCTTTCCTTTTTTTTCTCTCTTCTTTTGTTTTCCAGGTGCCACAAGGTGAATAGTCCTCCTCCTGCATCTGCTCTTCTTAGGAAGCACTTTGCTACCAATGGTCCAAGGCAACAAGCCCAGACAGCTCAGAGGCTAAGAGCAGTGGCTGCTCTTACAGGGGGCCCTGGTTCAATTCCCAGCATCCTCATGGTGGTTCACAATTACCTGTAATTCCAGTTCTGGGGATCTGACCTCCTGCTTGAACTCCCTTGGGCACTGCATGCAAACAGTGCGCTTATATATACATACAAGCCAAACATACACATAAAAATAATAAAAGATATGAAATTTGGAGCTATGGAAGCTATCTGAAAACCTAGCTCTAGATAGGTATGATAGTTTCAAGTTGCAATTTCAGCACCCAAGCAAGGCAGTGTTGAGATCACCCCAAGCTACATTGTAAGATAATGGCTCGACAAAATTATGGGATGGGGAAGCAGTTTAGTGATTGAACACTTTGCTGAGCACAAGCAAGGTGGTGGAATGTCATTGTTAGCACTGATAAACAAACAGAGCAGCTATAGAAGTCACACAGCTGCAACAGGAGTGGAGACAAAATCATCCACTGAGTCCGTTATCATGAAAGAGCCTACCTAACTATTTGTTTTTAAACTGAGAAGACAATATTTTTCTGTTTAACTTTGTTTTTTTGAGGGTGGGGTACTCAGTGCTGCTTAATTCTATTATTTTCCTCACTGCTGTGACAAAATAATGGGAAAATGACTTAAGAAAATTTAGAGTTACAGTCCATCGTAACAAGGAAATCGTTACTGCGGGAGCATGAGGCAGCTGGTCACATTGTGTCTCCATCAGGAAGCAGAGAGAGAGAGAGAGAGAGAGATGAATGTTGATGGTCAGCTTTTTCTTACCTTCCCATTCAGTCTAGGAATCAGCTTATGGAATGGTACCAGTCATAGATAGGAGGTGTCTTCCCATCTCAGTTAACTTAATCTAGAAAGGTCCTCTGATATGGCCAGGGATTTGTTCTAGGTGATTCTAGATTCTGTAAAGTTAGTAACTATTGCTTTCTGCTGACCAAGATTTTGAAATAACAGTGTTTCTATGGATTGTTAATATATATTTAGCTCTTTGCAGCCCTCAGCTCCACTTGTGCAAATTCAGTTAGGTAAGCTCTGAAAGCATTTGCATCTGTATTGGCTATGCACATATTTCTCATGGCCACTGCTGCAAGACACACACACACACACACACACACACACACACACGACCTTTTTACATAGATTTTACATTGCATTCAGTGTTGTATTTACTCTAGAGATGACTGGGAGAATGGCAACATGTGTGAGATGCAGAGAATGATGTGTTTCATATGAGAGTTGGATGCCAGCAAAGTGTAGCATTGTGATTCTTGGAATCAATCCTCTATGGTCAGAGAGGGGTGGCTGTGGAAGATCCCAAGTATTGCTTAGGCAGAATCACAGGATTAGGAAGACATATGACCATGCATATTGAGTTTTTTTAAAAAAAAACATTTATTAATTTCAATGCAAGCAATCCACTTGTAAGCATTGATCCCAAATAAATAATCCTTAATGTAGAAAGCTCATTCTGTGTAAAGATTTTTGTTGCAGACTTGTTTATAAATAATGAATAGGTTGAAGGCATTTAATTATTTAACATGGAAAAAGTGTGAATATACTTTTTTTGTGCATGCATACAATAGATGCAAATCAGAAAAAGTAGGCAACATAAATTATGGCTGTATAATTTTACATTTACATGAAATGCCATTTTAACGTTAACAGGATCCAGATAATAAGTGTGCATGCTACAAATTATTCTAGCTTTACTATGTAAGAAGCCTATTAAGTGGAATTAAATAAAAATGAGTTTGCAATAGCTTTCATTGAACATAAATATTATTTTCTTCTCTTAAGTTTTCATATTTTGTAACTTTTTTGTTACACTGAACTAACATTCTCTTTGTTGTAATCTTTCAGGGGAGAGATTCGCAATTCCAGAAAAAGCTTGTTAGACACTTTCTGGATAAGATTACTTACCTTCAAGTTCTTTAAAACTCAACTGCTTTTATTTTTATTTAAAAATATCAAGCTACAGCATAGGAAGGTTTTTCCTTTTTAGTCTAAGTTTCAAATATACAATGGAAGACAAAGGAACTCTGCAATATATATATTTTGTTCTTTCTCCAGTTGCCAGTAGGACAATGTGATTGTAACAGGCAATTTTCTGTTCTCAGGAAAACTCGATACATCACATTAGAAATGGATTTCTGTCCAGTGTCTCAGAACATTCCCACTCTTCAGACGGCAGTTGTATTGGCACAATGCTTTCTTACGTATGTTTTCCTTTGGAGTTTTTCTTACTTTGTGTAAAGAGTGCATTTCTGCTGAATATTAGGAGTGGACGGAATGAATTACTTTCTGTAGGGTAGTAGGTGAGGAACTAGGGAGAGAATAACATGAGGAAAAAAAATCAACAACAAGAGCAGGGGGTGGGGTGGGGAGGCACATGCTCACCTCGTGCATTCTGCAGGTTGCTTGGTCAGGATATAGTGACAGAGCACTGTGACCAAGGGAACTTAGCCTTTCATTTGGGGCTTATAGCTCTAGAAAGCTGGAGTCTATGACCTTTGGTAAGGAGCACATCAACAGAAAGACAGGCTGATGCTGGAGCAGTAGCTGAGAGCTTACGTCTCCACTGACAACCAAGTGGCAGAGAGAACTAACTATGAAATGGTGTGAGCTTCTTGAAACCTCAGAGCCTGCCTCTAGCAACCCACCTTCTACAAGGCCATAATACCTCCTAATCCTTCCCAAATAGTCCTGCTAACCGGGAACCAAACACTCAGATATAAAAGCTTATAGGTCCCATTCTTATTCAAACCATCACGTTCTACTCCCTGGCCCCCCCACAGCCTGTGGCCATATCATAATGCAAAATACTCTAACTTCAAACATCTCTATAATCCTTCACAGTTTCAACAGTTGTAAAGTCCAACATCTTTTCTGAGACAAAACAATTATAACCCTGTGAAAAATCAAAAAGCAAACTACATACTTATATCATGGCACGGAATATGTATTTCCATTTTAAAAGAGAGGAATAGGGGCATAGTGAGGAAACACTGGACCAAAGCAAGACTGGAAGCCAGTAGGGCAAATACCAAATCTTGTATTCTTTGCCTGATGTTGAAGTGCGTAAATGGCTCTGTTCTTCCAAATTTGCTGACTATAATTCACATCTTCCACTTGGGCTGGTTTCACTCCCCTATGCAGCTCTCCCAGGCAGATATCCCATGCCTCTGGCACCTCCAACATTCTGGGGTCTCCAAAGCAATCCAGGTTTCACTTTTGCAGCTTCACACAATGAGCTCTCAGTTTCTGCTTCCAAATTTCTGCCTTGGCTTCCCTTAGTAAAGGAGTATAATCTGGACATGCAAACTAAATAAACTCTTCCCCCAAGCTGCTTTTTCATGATTTTATCCCAGCAATAGAAATTAAATTAGGACACTCTGGCAGTGGTGTGCACAGGGAGAGCGGTAACGCATAAGATTCACTGTAATTGTAGCTAGGGTTTCAGTGTGTTATTTCTCAAGGGGTCACGTGTTCATAATCCCTATTGTGACATTATAACTGGGTGAAAACTCAGTGAGAGTGTTTAGAAGTGAAATTTTTGGGGTGTTGTTCAGAATTGTATAAGACCATCAGGGTGTAGCTTCCCACGAAGAGCACTAGAGCCTCTTCATACGAAGAAGAGAGACCTCAAGAGATTCATCTACGTGTCCTCCTGGGTACTTACCATGTGATGCCCTTCACCATCTTGGGGCACTGATGACAAAAAAAAAATATCATCGTTACATTGGTTCCTTGACTTTGGAACAGATCTGACAACTCTCTCCTTTCTTTATAAGTTCAGTAGCCTCAGTTGTTCTATTGTAGGAGCAACCATGGACTAATACATATCTGCGAAATGTTCTCCATATACTAGTCATGTAGTAAGTCGTATTCATGTATTCACAATATTACCTTGTATTCATGTATTCACAATATTACCTTGACTTGTAGGGCATAGCATCTGAGACCTATAAATGAAGCGATTTACCCATAACCACACATCTAAATGATGGTGGGATCTGAACCCAGGCTGACATCAGAGTGCATGTTCAACCACTCCATGTGCACGCCAACAGAACATATGACCTTACAGAGTTGTTTAGAATTGCTTTGCCATCTCTAAAAGTCACTTTAAAGCAGAGAGTCTCAACTTTCCCAATGCTGTGACACTTTAATACAGTTCTTCATGCTGTGGTGACCCCCCCCACCAATAAAATTATTTTTGTTGCTACTTCACAACTGTAATTTTGCTACTGTTATGAATTGTAATGTAAAGATCTGATATACAGATGGTCTTAAGTGACCCCTGTGAAATGGTCATTTGATCACCAAAGGGATCAAGTCCTACAGGTTGAGAAACATTGCTTTAAATAGTGCTTTAAAACATCTTGTTTGGAGGCTTATACATCTGACACTCTTGACTGCCTGTCTGTGAGTCATGGTCCAAATTTCTCTACTCATTTTCTCCCTTGCTGGTGACTGCCAAAGAAGAAACTTACTCTCCACAGATTTAGGAATCATGCCTGGGCTCACTTCTGTCCACAGATGGGAAGATTTCCCCAAAGACTTATAGGAAGGTTAGCTCTTTATTGATGATAAGCCCTAGACAAGTTATAAAAAACTTCTCAACTTTTCTATTTACCCCTTTTCCTCACTGTAAGCATCTTCAGGCAGACATAGCCTGCAGAGCTGGGATAGATATTTTGTAACCATGCAGAAAAGGTCAAGGGATCTTAACACCACACTTCACACAAAGTTGCCAAATCAGGGCCAACAAGTTTCATGCTGACAAAAACATGAAATGTCTCAACCCTCCACCTTGATACCTGTGTTGCTATTAGTTGTAGCCAAATGCAGCCCACTTAACATAAAGGTGAACAACATTACTGAAAATACCCAAAATGCGGTAAATTCTAGTTTTGCCTTCCACGAGAGACATGAACAAATTGTTACAGCATGATATCCTACATACAAAGGTCTAAAAACAACAAAAATACAAACAAACAAACAAACAAACAAACAAACCCACCTTGTACAGAAAACAGAAGGAGTTCTCTTGGACAGCACGATAAAGGGTAATTGCTATAATGAGTCATATAGAAAAATCTCTCTAATAATTGAAAGCTGTTCAGTAACTTTCCTGTTCAGTATGGCATTTTACTTCATCCTATTTACTGCTGACACATCCCTTGAATCATCATTTGGCTACGCATATTAGTTTCTTTGGCCTTACCACAAGTTGAGTAGCTTATCATGGCACATATCATATTTATTCCTTCACAGTCTCATAGCTAGATTTCCAAAGTCAAAGTTCTGGCAGGCCATACCCTCTTTGAAACCACGTTAGAGACTTTGTTCCATGCCCTTCCCATAGCTTCTGGGACTGCCATCAATCCATAGTCATCCTTGCTTAGAGATGCCTCCTTCCAACCTCTGCCTCACTTGCCACATGGCCTGCTCCCTGTGTATTTCTGAATGTCTTCCTTTAGTGAAGATACTAGTAAGATTGGATCAAAGGGGCATCCTTACAAAAGGGCATGGCCTCACTTTAACTTAATTCCATAGAGATAAACCCTATTTTGAAATGAGGTCATATTCTGAGGGTGTGGGAAGAGCATTTGGGATTAGGGGTTGACAGTTTACTCAGAAAACTGCTTGTTTGTTTCAGGGAGAAGGACACCAGAAAACACATCCCTCAGAAGCATGAAAAAGGCTGCTTGCTGGAACCCGAGACAAGCGTGTGAACTCAAGCTCACACAGTGGAGGAGGAGACACCTTTGGAGCAAAGGCTCTCTGTTCCTGGGTGGTCATCTCATGATGTTAGAGCACACGTGAGACATACACACATGTCATTCTATTCCAGTCCAGCCAGACAGGAAGGTACTAACCGAATTATGAGAAATGATAAACAGTTGTTGTTTAGGGATGATTGCTAGTTAATCTCCGACTATCACAGGTTCAAATGCTATGGTTTTAGGATTGGCTTTCTAGCAGTGCCTGGGCATTGGTCAAAGGCACATTTAGTTGAACGCATCTAAAGACTTAACTGGTTTACAAGCGATGTAGCTGGCTGCCACCTAAGAGAGTGTTATAAGGTTAGATGTTGAGATGCTGAACTAGAGCTCCAAACACCAGGTCGACAATCAATAATTTTAAGGGGAAAATGTTTAAATGTTAAGAGTTTTAGAAATGGAAAATAGGAAGTCTTTGATGATTTAATATCCTTTTAATACATTAGGATGCCAGAAGTTGTGGAAAGACCAAAAATGACTCAGTAGACTCTGAAATTCACGTTAGTATTTATTGGGATTACTGCACAGATTCTCTGTGAATTGAGTTGTAGGCTGTTAGTTGGAAGGAGCCTTGGTTTGGGGTCTGTCACTTCTGTCTTCATTGCATTGAAGTCTCAATTTCTTGAATAAAGATCACAACCCAGAGGCAGTGATATTAGATATTAAATCAAAGCCTTAAAAGTATTTACTTCATCTATATTTTATTTAGATGTTAGAATGATAATTGATTGGATTCATCTTGATTGAATGATGAGACTTAAAAAAGCTGAATGGCCAAGGTCACACACCCATCTCTGTGCTTTGATTTTTCTTACCTTTAAGGTGGACATCTAATTATTCAGTTAAGCAATAACAGTGTACCTGTTTTACACAAGTTAAAAACAATTGATAGCATTCATAGCCATGGTACCATAATATTTTGTTTACTATTTTCTTGAAGAATACTTCAGGACAAGGTGACATTTGTATGTATGATAAGTAAACTCTTATCTAGACTATAGGAAATTTCATCATTCTGAAGTGTCCAAAGAAGAATTAACAAGAACTGGTCCAGTTACTTAGAGTTTTGATTGTCATTATAGAAA
This sequence comes from Mus pahari, assembly GCF_900095145.1. NCBI lineage: Eukaryota > Metazoa > Chordata > Mammalia > Rodentia > Muridae > Mus > Mus pahari. The sequence goes on from NC_034602.1 coordinate 58,886,111, forward strand.
TGGACACAAATGAGATTTTTCAGAATATTTTCAAAATTTTGATTTTTTTTCTTGATGAATAAATGACCTTTCAACATACTTCCCTGGTTATATGTTTGCTTCAGCCCTACTACTTTTATACTAAATCAGCCGTGCAACCAATGTATAGCAGGGGGAAAGATCCTGGTCTGTTAGTCATTTTGTATTACTCCAGTCTGTGAAGGATTTTGCTACCTCAGAATACACCCACAATACTGGTGTATTCTGCTTTCACAGGGTCATTATATTTGGTGCAGAGGGAAGCTTCCTCAAAAGGTCTGGTCAGTGTGTCAGGGATCAGACAACAGCAGTATCCATGGGTCTACAAAAAGCATGTCCATTTGGGATCTTTATAGCCCCTTGCAACTTTACAGCAATCTACCCACCTACCACTGCCTACTAAAATCTCATGCCAAAGAATCTGACAATTGGCACATAGTAAAACTGACTCAGGATAGCCAAGAAACCAATCAGAAAGATGTCTTCATTCACTCAGTACTGCTATAACAGGTTAGCCAAGACTGGGTAATTTATGGAGAATAGAAGTTTATTCTTTCAGTTTTATAGGATGGAAAATCCAAGATCAAAGTTTTATCTTTTAGTGTAGACTTTCTGCTGTGTCATCTCATGGGGGAGGGGCAGAGAGATGATGGAGGGACAAGGAGAGGAAAAGGGGGTAGAACTGATCTTTTTATGAAGAAACCACTCCCACAACAGGGAGACCCAAAGGTGGATCCCTCATGATCCTATAATCTTGTGAAATTCTCATTCTTACACTATGATACCATTACCACGACAAATGAGATTTCATGTGAGATTTGGAGGAGGAAAACATTCAACAACTAGAGTATATATGCATATGTGTATACACACATATGTATATGTATGTATGTAATGAACAAAGTAAGGAATTTGCACATTTGTACAAACTTCATTCATGCAACTAACCCCTTATTGAGATTTTCCTTGCTTTCAGTTATTGAGGGGCAATAGCATTTTCAGCATTATATCATACCCAGTGATGTTGCCTTAGCTTGGGTTTAGCTAGAGTTTATGGTCACACCATTATCATCCATGTATCACAGACTATATGATAGCAGTGGGGACCGTTTTATACTCACAGCAGTATACTTAAAACAAAAACAAAAACAAGAAATTGATTAAGGCAAGTTTGCTGAATATTCTTCATTATTTTCAATGGTGAGAAATGACATATTTATTCATCTTAAACCAGTTTGACTGTTTTCCTTCTCCAACAAGTCTTGTGGGTAAAACTATCTTTGAATCCTCTCAAGGAATCTGAAGATTGCTTGTGGTCTGAATTCTTCTTGGATACCTACACCAGGTAAGGTACTCATTCCATTGGGTGTTAGGAGAGACTCCTGATAGTCCTATAGACCCTCTTGCCCTCTTCCAGACTAGTCTACCAGGGTCCTTTGCTGTGCCAAAGTAACTCTGTATGCCCAACTCTGAGAGGTCCTGACACGCCCCAAGGTATGGGTTAAAATACTGAAAGTGGGCCATTGTCTTAGTCCACTGTTGAGATTCCATGGCATATGAAGTCATTTTCCTTATTAACATGCAAAAGTGGTTTACATTAAGTCACGGAGATTCCTGGAGACCTGCTTAATAAGGTGATTAAATCTCAGATAGTATTTATCAAGCCATAGTTCAATAAATAATTCTTTGTACTATTAGAAAATGATGCTATTCTTGCTGTTTACCTTTGACTAAACTAGACCAACACAACATTTTCAGAGGGTTTCTTAGTGTCTCTTAATCTTTACCCACAAGATGCGAATAACTTGTGATTTAATACACTCTTGCATCTCCGGATGTGTCTTTACAATGTTGGTATTTTTTATTAAGTCCCTAAAATGCATGTGTAAATGAATTATTGAAATTACATAGATCTATAAGCTCCAATATGTAAAATTCCCTTTTTACATTTCATAGCTGTTTGCTTGTCTGTGTATTTCTAGATGATTTGTTATACACATTACTGGAGCCAATTCTTCTAATTCCTATCATGCGTTTTGTTATTTATCTCCAAAATTTCTACTTGGAAGCCCTAACCGATAGCACAATGAGAGATGACCTTATTTGGAGGTGGAACCGTCACAGATGTAATTAAGACGAGGCCATATTGGAATTGATAGGTCTCTTGCTCAGTATGAATGGTGTTCTTTTCAATATGAGCAGTGTTCTTACATAGCCGAAAATTTTAGAAAGATTCACATGTATGAAGAAAACACCAAGTGCCACCAATGACAGCCACAAATAACCAGCAAGCCACCAGAGGTCAGAGCACCAGGTATCTTGCACTCTCAGGTTTCCGGTCTTGAGAATCTTAAGGTAATATTGCTGTTGTTTAGTGCACTTGAATCAAGGACAGTGCTATGACAGCTTTAACAACCTAATACAATTACTATCACTTAATTCAAAGGGGACAGGGTAGCTTGGTTGAGTCATCTCTCCAGTCCCCAAATGTATCTAGCCCAGGCTGGTCTCAAACTGTCTCTGCCTCTTTCAGGAAATCTTATTTGCAAGCACCCCCACAACCAGAGGAGCTGGAGGGAATGGAAGACACCAGGCGAACACAGTCCACAGAGTCAACTAAGCGGGGCTCAGAGTGGCAGTCATGGAGCCTCCATGGGTCTGTGCTGGGTCCCCCATGAATACATTATGATTGTTAGCTTGGTGTTTTGGTACCCCCACTGCTAACAGTGGGACTGAGGGAATCTCTGACTCTTTTGTACTTTCTCTTGGGAACCTTTTTTTTTTTTTTTCTCCTACTGGATTGTCTCATCCAGCCCTGAGTGAGAGTTTGTGTCTAGTCTTATTGTAACTTGTTATGCTGTGTTTAGTTGATACCCCTGGGAGGCCTGGTCTTTTCTGAAGGGAAATGGAGGAGGAATGGATCTGTGGGAGAGGGGAGGTGGGTGGGGGAACTGGGATGAATGGGGAGGGAGGAAACTGTAGTTGGGATGTATTATATGAGAGAAGAATAAAACAAAATACAGATCTCTCTAGTGTATCTTCGTGTCATCTGGGACATTTGATTAAAGAGCCATTTTCAAGCTGCTATGGGTTTTAGGATATTAAAGCCAAATGTACCATGTATCCCAAGAAGGGTTGGGTGCTGTATACTAATGACTCTTAAGGTTAAGTGTTTAAAGAACCATTTTGAATTCTATGTACAATAAATAAAAAAAATTATTATTACTTTCCCCCTTAGAAAATGTGTATAAAATCTAGGTCTTTAAAAGTTCTTGTATTTTCTTTATGATTATTTATTCTGGGAAAACAGTAGTGTTGGCTGGTAACATGTACTTATCATTCTTCCTGGAACTTTAGCCTTTCGATTTTTTTTTTCTTTCTTTTCTTTTTTATTTGCATGAACGTTTCTGTAGACTCTAAAGTTTAAGAGTTACTTGAGATATATTTGTGGTATGCATGGTCACAGGTCTCTGGTGCTTGAAGATCAAACAGAATACCACACACCACTCTTAAAAGTTCTCTGAGAACACTTTGTTTCCCAGGGACTGTGACTATTATGCACAGCTCTCAAGAATTGCTAAGATTTTAAGCCTTGAAAGGATAATGTTCATCTTTCCAGTTATACTTTGTAAGGAAAAAATATGGAAAGCTATGCAAATTAGAATACTGGTATTTTTGACAATATTTTGTCTGCAATGAAAATAAATTATACTTTTTTTTTGACTGATGTGTGTTGAAAATCTCAGAGACCATTACTAAAATTAAACACATTTGCATTTGTGAGTTTTCAGCTCTGAGTTCTTGTTAGAGTGTGTGTGATAGTATTAATTATACATATGCTTGTTGACTATCAATTCACCTCATAAGGGGAATGCAATACTCAAGATTTTTACAAATAGCAGGTGTTCTTGCATATATATCTTATAATTTTAAGTCTTTATCATCTGGGTACATTTACCAGGAGAGAACAATTTTAAAAAATTGATTATTTTATTTATTTACATTTCAAATGTTGTCCCTGGTTTTCCCTTCACAAACTCCCCCATCCCATGCCCCCTCCCAATCCCATGCTCCTCCACCCACCTACCCACCCACCTACTTTGGTCTCACCCCTTTACCATCCCCCTACTCTGGGGCATCGAGCCTCCACAGGACCAAGGGCCTTCCATTCCATTGATGCCAGATAAGTCAGTCCTCTGTTTTACATGTAGCTGGAGCCATGGATCCTACCATGTATACTCTTTGATTGGTGGTTTAGACCCTGGAAACTCTAGATGGTCTGATTAGTTGATATTGTTGTTCTTCCTATTGAGGTTGCATTCCCCTTCAGCTCCTTCAGTCCTTCCCCTAACTCTTCCGTTGGGATCCCTGGGCTCAGTCCAATGGTTGGCTTTAAGTATCTGCATCTGTCTTAGATAGGTGCTGGCAGAGCCTCTCAGAGACAGCTATACCAGGCTCCTGTCAGCAAGCACTTCTTTGTATCAGCAATAGTGTCAGGGTTTGGTGTCTGCAGATGGGATGAATTCCTAGTTGGCACAATCTCTGGATGACCTTTCCTTCAGTCTCTGCTCTACTCTTTGTCCCTTCATTTCCTTTAGGCAGGAACAATTCTGGGTTAAAAATTTTGAGATGGGTGGGTGTCCCCATCCCTCAACTGGGGACTGTGACTACTGGAGGTGGTCTCTACAGGTTCTATCTCCCCTTCGTTGGGTATTTCAGCTAATGTCATCCCTGTTGGGTCCTGAGAACCTCTCGCTTCCCTTGCATCTGGGACTTTCTAGTGCCCTCCCCCAATTCTGCCACATACTTCTATTCATTTCCCTGATCTTCTCTACTTCTCTCCTGTCTCTTCCTATACCTGATCCTGTGCCCTCCTTTTTTTTCTCTTCCCCTCCTCTCTTCCTCACTGGACCCTTCCTCCATCTATTCCTGTGATTATTTTGTTCTTTCTTCTAAGTAGGATTGAAACATCCACACTTTGTTCTTAATATATATATATTAAGCGTGGTTACTCTGAGCTTTTGGGTTCACATTCACTCATCAGCGAGTGCATAACATGTGCGTTCTTTTGTGACTGCTCACTCAGGATGGTATTTTCTAGTTCCATCCACTTGCCTGCAAATTCATTGTTTTGATTAGCTGAGAAGAGATGACATCTAATGCTGCATATACATGACTTAACATTTTGAGATGCTGGATATTTACATATATTTAAATCAGGATTTTCTTTGCCTGTCATCCTGCCATTCACCCATCATCCTGCTTTTTCTTAGGCATTACACACCCATTGAACATTTGCTTAACTCCAAGTACAACCTTCATGGTAAGATGCTCTAGGGAGAAGCAGAACACAATAGGGGAGAGTTTTGGGGGTATCTCAGATGGAAGCCTACAGAAAGATCCGATTTGTGATTTGAATTTGAGCTGCCCTTCCACCGTGCGTCCAAGGCTTGGTTGTGATTGTGATGAGATGGTGTTGGCACTAATGTGATCAGCTTTCTTAACAGCTGTGTCTCTAAGCCATTCAGTGGCGAACGTGAAGCACATCTAGGGATTATTAGGGTTGGGAACTGTATA
>NC_034602.1:58892540-58927565 GCF_900095145.1 Mus pahari
GAACGTGAAGCACATCTAGGGATTATTAGGGTTGGGAACTGTATACACCCCATAACCATTTCATAAACCATAAACATGTGTTTATGTCATATGTGAGCATACCTACCATGGGTCATATGTGGGAATCAGAGGGCAATTTGTAGGAGTCAGTTCTCTTGGTGTATCAGGTAGGTTTTGGGGATCATACTCAAGTCCTTTAGGTTGGCAGCAGGCACCTTTACCTGCTGAGCCATCTCATTGCCCCTCCTCAAACCCCCATGTTGTGAATATGATCATTGCTGCCTGGATGGTGCTGTCAACTACATAGCCCAGTACTCTTAACCCTAGTCAAGGGTACACCACAGGTCAGAAATAGAGCTGTGAAAGTATGTGAGAATGCAACACACAGGTGCATACTCACACATGCATGTGTGCTTGTGCACACACCCACACCCACACCCACAGTTTTTTTTTCTTACTTTGCAAAGTGAGGACTTATCAACAAGAAAATAATGTTGTTATGTGGTTATAGTCATATAAGTAAGTAACCCTTTAGCATTTTTATTATAGTAATTTTCAAATATGTACAATGGAGAGAAGAGTAGCCTACAGTTGCACCCCTGCCATTCTCCTCCTTGCCTGTTAGCTAACATGCTAATCCACTGTCATTCTTGTTTGAATTCATGGTTGTTTCTGTGTACTTCTACGTGGGCATGCCTTGCACAGTTTCCTGATAATTTTGAATGGAATACTAGACTTTGGAGAATTTTATTGGCAACTAATTCAACTTGTGTATCTAAATGATAAAAAATTTCTTGAGCTTGTAAGAAATTATCCTTATAAATATAAAAAAACTTTAAAACCTGACAGAAATGTATTGATATCAATTACTATCCAGCATGTGCCTTAGTCTCCACGTTAGATTGATTCATTTGGAATTAATTTCTAAGCAAATTTTTCCCAGGCATTTGCTTTTTCACATGGGCCTTGTTTCTTCTAATTTACAGATTTTCTGTACCGCTTTTTATCTGTTTTCAATGTATTTGTTGAAGAAATCATTCCATTTGCCTTGCTGAGTTTCCTGAGTTTCTTTTATTTGTCTATCATGAACTTTCTTGCACTGAAAAGTGCTAGATAGCACTAAAGGCTTTGGATTGCTTTGTTCAGTATCCTTTATTAGCTCTTGGAGTCCCATGATTTTGTCCTGTACACATATGTGCAGTTATGAAAATTAGCTCTATTGGGATAGAGTGATGTACCATTAAGCAATACGTAATTTATAAGACAAAAATTTTAATATTTGTTTTCACTGTATAGGTCTTTTTTTAGTAGTAGCAATTCATATTTCCTTTCAGAATTATTTTTTAATGAGGGATTTTGAACTGTCTCTTGAGATTGAGCTCTTTTTATTTCCCAGCGGAGATTTTTGTACTAGTAATTCCATCAACTAAAGTTATGTGTAGCCTGACAATTTAAAAGTGGCTTGAATATAGTATTACTCACTGACTAAAAACACGAGCGTTGAAAGAACAAATAACACTCACCCGTGTAGCAACCTAGTGGCCTGGTATGTTAGGTTACATCTTAGACCAGGGGTTCTCAACCTATGGGTCATGACCCCTTTGGAAGTTGCATATCAAATATCCTGCATATCAGATATTTATATTATGCATCGTAACAGTAGTAAAATTACACTTACACTTATGAAGTAGAAATGAAATAATTTATGGCTGGGGTCACTACAACATGAACTGTATTAAAGGGTCAAAGCATTATGAGGTTTGAGAACCTGCCTTAGAAGAAGTTGGTTCAAAATATTTCTTCTCATATCAAGTAAAGTTCTATACAAAGTTATAATAACCAACAGCATCATCTCAGTGACAGCTTAAAGACATTAACTTAATGAAAGCCAAATGATCACACAGAACTTATTGTAAATGAAACTAATTTTAAGTTCACTGGGTTGGGCAATCCCATCGTGTCTAAGTCTCCAGCCATGTTGTCGTTTGCCCTTTGACATACAACCCTGTTTTTCCAGTGCCCTGTACAACCACATTGGCTACCATCCTTGTGTTTCCAAATAGCTTTAGATTTTAGACTAGGTTCATGGCAAATAGTAGCGAAGAAAGTTGGCATCATGGATACCTCACAAGGATTATTGCCATGAGTCTTTCTGCCATGTTTTCTTTTGAAGAATCTTCAGAAAAAAGTTCTTGCTTATTTCCACAATGTTTGTATCACTATTACACCAGTGTATCATGCAGGTATATTTTTATTTGCCTGTTTGTTTTTTAAAGAGAAAGAGAAAAAAGGCATGGAGTTAGATGGTTGGGGAGATGGGGAGGGTTCAAGAGTAGAAGAGGGAAGGCAATTCATGTTCAGAATATATTGTATGAGAAAATATTATTTTCATCAAAACAATTTACCAAAAGAATCAAAAGAAGAAAAAGGGAAGTTTTTTTCCCCCTAAGGAAATACCAAAAGCTAGGCTGTTAGGAATCAGTCGGAACAGAATGTGAAGAAATGACCTCTGGATAGCATTATTTGACATAGAGAATTGCAGTAACAACTTGGAACCTCCTGGAGTGACTGTTTTCCATCAGCAAGCACTAGGAGAATTGACTCAAGCATATGTGGACACCCCCCCCCCCAGTGTGTCTTGTGCTTTTACTTCCCTGCGTTATTCTTTTCAAGCCATGGGACATGAAGTCTCAGATCACAATCCTAAGACTCTCTTGCCAGTATTACCCAATCCTGGGACAGGAGAAATTACTGGGAGAGAGCTCTGTAGCACATCTGTGGCCCTGTGGGTGAGTGCTCTTTCTTTTTAATAAAAAAAACCCTATCTGGTGTCACACAGATGTGGGGACTATGCTTCTTGTATTCCTCAGTATACATTGCTTGACATGTAAGCTAACAGCCTCAGGAAAACACAAACTCACAGGCCAAAGCAATTAGACTGGGAAAGAGTTCATACAAAATAGGCAATAGTGCATTGTATACATCATGGTTTGAACTGGGGGAACAGATGAGTTAAGAGTTTAAAAGGAGCATTACAGAGATCTCTGAAATGGTAAGTAAGGATTATAGATGTTTCTCATTGCTATTGTAGTTACTTATCTTCTTATAATGTTGGAAACCAGAAATAAGATGTGAACATTCTGGCCACAAAAATCAAGGCATTGGTAGCAAGTTCCTTCAGGACCCTTTTGAGAGAAGTCTCCTTGACTTTGCTAGTATCCGGTGACTACTGACAGATACTCATGTGTCACTCATGTCTCTCTTCAAAGCCAGTGGTCTTATGGTCTTTCCATTCTGACCTCCTCCTATGAGACACTGGTGATGGCACTGGGACCTTGGATAATGGAAGATACCATTCCCATAATGTGTTCTCCAAATTATTCAGGCCCACACAGTCTCTTTCCTCATGTATGTGTGGTTATATTGCATCCTCTAAAAGATATCCACAAACATACAGCCACAGAGATACACTTGTAAACACAGTACCAAAACATAGAGCTTTCACATTCTCACACAAACTGTTTATTGTCTCATGTTGGAAACTTACTTAGACTATGAAGGAATTCCCAATAAATTACAAGGAACCAATGACACATGGATTGTGTTCTGTGATCATAATCCATTCATGGTAGACATTTTTAAAAGGGAAGGTATAGCTTATGACACTCTAAAAGTTGGATTTTATGCAAACAGTTCAAATAGGTGATTAATATGAGAGTTATTGAATTTTAGGATTTACAAATATTCACACAGCATTTAAGAGCTGAAAAAGGCTTTCAATGGAAATGGAATTTGAAGAAAATATACATGTTCAGTTAAAGATGCTGAAGATGCAACCAAGCAAATGCAACCCCCCTGAGAAAGGAGACATTAATAATAATAATGAAAGAGAAATCAATACAATACAAAAGCAAAAACATAGAACCTCAAGAAACTATATGTCTCTAACAAACTATGGCAAGCAATAGAGAAAAAGATCATATGAGAAAATATCACACTGTGAAAAAGAAAAGTGTATATAAAATAGATTGTAAATAAAATATCATCTGCCTGTCTGTCTACATGTATATGTATAAACACAGATGTATGCCTACAAGCCTATATATATACATATATACACGTGCATGTAGTCATACAGATACACACACTTGTGAAACTTTATGAAGCTATAAAGTGTTTAGAAAAACATAATTCCTCAAACTGAAGAATTTATTCTACATTTCCACCTAGACCTCACTTGCCATCAGATTCTGCTGCATCTACTCTTTCATAGGAAATTTCTGCTACATTTTCCAGGAAAAATAATCATAATTTTATTTCTCAGGAAAGTAGAATACTTACAAACTTATTTGATGAGTTGAATGCAATATTGATTCTAATGTTAGATAAAGGCAATGAAAGAAGCTTATAATTTTAATTGTAAACACACATGCTAATATTAGGTGAAATACTAGCTAATTAAACATTTGGTTACTAAAGAATATATCATTTTAGGTTAATTTCTGCACTAGTGCCTTAAAGTTACAATGTAAGAAGCTTTATCAATAGAACTCATTTTATTAATAGAAAAGCACAATTTCTATTGATAAATTCAATACAAATATTCAATAAATTTAAACACAGAGTCCATAAATGAGTGAACATATTCTAATGAGTATGTTCAAACCTTGCTAACGTAGTCCATTCTAGGGAGCCTAAGCCAAGCTTAGAATTTTGTTAATGATTCTGTCTCTTCATTTAATTCACTATATTTTTAAAATTAAAGTTGTTTTTCCATCTGCAGAAATCCATTAAATAGGACATCAAGAATTCTGCTGACATAGAAAATGACTGGGCAGAAAATGGCCTAAGAAGAGGATGGATTGCAGTCTAAGGCAGAGTGGGATGAGGCCCAGAGAAATCAATACAAAGGTGTTTGTAGGCTAAGACCATGAGTTTCAGTTGTCTGCAATTTCACTTCCTAAACAATTGTATTTCGATAATTAAATAACGTCTTATTTCTTGGAGATTTCCAAATAAAGTATTTATTTTGATCGTAATCCTCACAACTCATCTACTTACTCATCCAGACCCACCCAACCTCCCAAACCCTCCAACTTGTCCTCTTTTTAAATATTTAATAACTTATAAATTCTAATTTGTGCTGTCAATAGATGGATATGGGGCTACTGAAGTGTGCCCATAAGCCACTTAATGAAAACCGGTTCTTCCTCTCCAGCACCATCAAGTGTCAATTTCTCTTCAAAACAGGATAGAGAGATTTCCCCACGCTAGACTAACGTTAGCTGGCTTGATACTGTGCATGTCTTGGACAGACAACTGCACAGCTGCTGTGAGTTCATGAGTACAGTAGTTCTGTCATGACCAGAACACACTATTTTGCTTTTTTCTCTCTCTACCTCTTATGTATTTCTTCCACCTCTTCTGCACTGGTCCCTGAGCCGGATTGGGGACGGGTATGATATAGATGTCCTATTTGTGGCTGAGCACTCAGCTGACAACTGTCCTCTGCCCTGTGATCAGTTGTGAGTTGCCGATTAACTGTTTTTGACTACACACACACACACACACACACACACACACACACACAACTACTCTGATAAAGATAGAGAGCTGCACTAATCTGTGAGCATAGAGATGTGTATTTGCAGGACAGTTTGTTACTGTGTCAATTTATCAAAATTATAATACAAGGCTCACCCCTAGGACCTGTGAATTCCTCGATCATGGGAATTCAGCTGGATTTATACTACAAAGCGTGTGTTTCCTGCTGTGGAACAGGCCTGAGATCCAGGCAGAAAGTTGTTGTCCACTCTCATAATATTTGTGCCACTACTGAACTCATGTATATCTTGACACATTATTGGGATTCACAGAGTGGATGAGAACACAATGACTCTGCTGCTCCCTTGCAGCCTGGATAAACACTTTCCAGTGCTATGAAAGCTAGCTAGCAGTCAAGAAGTTTCCTAGGCAATACTGACTTGACTTGTCCATGACCTATGCTCAATGTGTTTGTGTCTTCAGCAATGGAGTTTTGCCATCACATTCTGGTAGACAACCTGGAGCAGCAGCTATTACATGCCTGGCTTTTGCAGTCCTTGGAATACCAACAACTCAAGAGGAGTTATTCTATATCTGGAACTGGACTTTCTATTCCACAATCTGTGGTTTCTGAGATTAGCATTACCCCTTGTTTAGGGAAACTGTTTTACATACACACACACACACACACACACACACACACACATTCCAATCACAATTAAAGGCCAGCTGTATTTATCCACCATTACTACTAGTTACTCAGTGTTTCTGTAGAATATACTGAACATTAAATATTCCAATAAACACCTTTTGTTCTTAAATATTTGATAGGAGAATATTTTAAAGTGACTTTAATAGGGCTTTGTACTCTCCGGTTCCAGCAGATGATTAAAGCCAGATCTTTTAAAATGGGTTTTTCAGATACTCCATCCCGTATTAGGGCCTCTTTTTTTCTTTTTATTGATTCTTCTTTCATATAATACAGTCCAACTGCAGTTTCCCCTCTCCCCACTCCTTCAGTTCTTCTCCCATCTTCCCTCTTACCCGGATCCACTGCTCCTCTCCTTCCTTTGAGAAAAGAGCAGGACTTCCAGTGATATCAACCAAACATGGCATAACAAGATACAATAAGACTAGGCACAAAACTTCATATTAAGGCTGAGTGAGGCAACCCAGTACGAGGAAAAAGCCCCCCCAAAGCAGGTGAATTAGAGGCATCCCAACTCTCACTGTTTGGAGTTCCACAAAATCCCTAACCTAAGCAACCACAGCATGTGTGTAGAGGACCTAACACAGGCTCCATGATCACCACTTCAATCTCTGTGAGCTCCTATGAGCTCTTTGGAGCTCTGCTTAGTTGAGTCTGTGGACTGTTCTCTTGGTGTTCTCTCTAGCTCCAACAATCCTCCCCCCTTCTTTCACAGGGTTCCCTAACTTCTGCCTAATGTCTTGGTGTGGGTCTCTGCCTCTGCTCCCATTAGCTGCTGGAGGAAGCCTCTCTAACGATGATTGGGGTAGGCACCAATCTATGAGTATAACAACTATAGCAGAAGGTCGTTAAGAATTATTTCATTGACTTTTGGTCCATTGTGTTTGGTTCTACTTTAGCCATGCAGCTTTTGGTTTCTGGCTATCCAGGCAGTGTCAGACATGGTCCTCTTGTGGCAGGGTCTTGAAGTTAGAGCAGTTATTGGTCAGCTAGTCTCATAAGCTCTGAGCTACCACTGCCCCAGCACATCTTGCAGGCAGGACAGGTGCGGGTCAAAGATTTTGTGGCTGGGTTGGTGCTCCAGTCCTACCACTGCAAGTATTATATTGAGGGTCTCTTTATTTGTGAGTCTCTGGATAGAAGAGATATCCTTCGTCCATTTCACAATGAGTCTTTCCCCCAGGTATTAGGAGTGTAGTTGACCATAGATACAGATCCTATTTATTATCCTAGTGAATCTTATTGGATACAGCATGGTGTACATCATTCCAGGTTCTCTGTTTCATGCATGACCCTCTGGAGCCCTTTACATATACTCTGACCTGACAAATCTGGAGAAGAGATGGGGCTCACAGCCCTTTGACTTTTTTATTGACAGCTGAACTACTCTTTCTCGAGTTCTTGAGAGTGTCAACAAGGAGTCCAATTTCAGTCTCCAGAAATCTTTCGCTTCCTGTGTTCACATGTTCAGTTCTCCAAAGAGTGCCATTGACCCCTGACTACTTTTCCACAATTACTGAACACTCATTAGCAGAACCGTGCAAAACTTTTATTCCCATTTAGAGAGACAAGCACAAAACCACTCCACTCTCCCTGCTTGAGTCATAAATAAAGACCACAAAGTACTTAATAAAGGTAAACTTCTCTCCATGAAAACATTAAAGATTATAAAAAAGTGAGGGATAATGAAATATGAACTTTATTCTCCCTTAATGATATAATTAAGAAACGATGGAGTTATTTATTACTGTCATAAAAGGAAAGCTCTAGACATCATGCACATCTGTATACCTTTAAAGTGTTCTTTCTCTTAGTCTTATCTCGAATCACCTCTGGTCCCTAGATTCAGTTACTAGCTTATAGGAAATGCAGAGAACAGAAGAACATATTTAAAGGCACCGAGGAAGAAGTTGTTAAAATACAGTGCTCTGTTGGACAAATGATCCGAGTGCTTTCAAGCAAACAGGATTTTAGGTATAGGAAACCTTTAAGGCTCTAGCAACAGAATCAGTTACATGGTGTAATTCTTGTTTAGAATCAAGTTAAACATGACAAATGACATTTAGATAATCACTGCATTTGAACCTCACTGTTTAATGACCTCCAGTAGTCATTGTTAATATTTTGCATGTGTGAATGAATATGTCCGTGTCAGAAGAAAGTAAGATTAGACTTAAAGATGTACAATGAAATACTTATGTATAAAAATGACAAACTGGTATGGATGCCTGAGGTTTTGTACAAAGCAATGTTGAAGGCAAGCAGTTTCTTCCAGAGAGTGGTGTTTAAATTACTCAGTTGTAATAAGGAAGCAAACAGACAGGGAAGCACATGCTACCCAGTTCAGTGGGTCCTGAGGAGTATAGAAAGGGTTGGTCAGACAAAAGCAACTGGACTTAGTGGGTTACTTAAAAACAAAACAGTAGGCATGAAGTTGGGAGGGGGAGCATTTTAGGGACCCAGGGTGTGTTGGGAGAGGAATGGAGTAGATATTATCATATTTAATTTTATATGTTCTTAGAGAATATTAAAAAAATATACATGAAAACCAGGAAAGTAGGCTAAGGCCAAAGCTGGAAGGGCCTGGGAGAATAGCCTAACCAATTTGAGCAGTTCTTCACTCGGATGTTCTGTTTCAAAACTCTGTGATTAAAATCCAGAGCTAATCTCATGCCTAATTATGATGATTTGTCAAAATATTTGAAACTCCCTTTGATGGAAGATGAATTTTGAAACTGTTAGATCTATGGAGGATAAATAGCTCATTTTAATTACCTTCTTAATTATTATTGAAGCGTTTTTCTCATGGGTTCTAGACATTTACTTTATATGTTTTTTATATGTTTGTGTGGTGTTAGGTACTAGACTCGCACTTTCGTGTATGCTGAGCAAGTATGCTGCCTCTTGATTGACACATCCCCAAGCCCCACCCTCTCTCTTATTTGGGTCACATGGATGAACTTCTAGTCTCATAGCCTCGGGGAATCAGACTTAAAGGAAAATAACATGTGTTCTATGATTTGCTTGGAAGTTTTGAGGCTCTCAGTTTCCCTAGTACCCCTGGTTATAAATTTAGATGTAAATTCTCTTTGAAGTTTCCCCCCACATTTTAGTGCGTTAAAAATCTGTGACTATATATCATTTCTAGGAAAATTATAATCTAGTACAGTGCTGGGCTGTGATCTGTTTTGCAATAGGTTAGGTCTGTGAAAAAACTGCCTGAACAATGATTAATAAGAAGCAGAATAAATATCATAGTACAGGAAAAATTATTTCCAAAGGCAGTTCTCTCATTTGTACATTGCTTCTGTTGCAACTCAGGGGAGGCATGTAACACAACTAATCTGAAAGCTTTCTATGTGACTAAGTTTTCTATGTGATTGCCTGTATGTTCTTACCATTGGAATAATGATTTTGTAAAGATATGTCAATGTAACAGAGAACTGACAACCTCATTTCACAAGCAGTGGCCCACCACACCATGAACTCCAGTGTCTTAATTGGAGTGACATTAAATGTAATGTGACATACAATTTTCACTAATTGCAAACTTTCATTTAACAAATTTCCTTTAAGCCTTAGATATTAAAGTTGTATCAGCATACCTTAACAGTCCAAAATAAGTGTTTTTTTTTTCCTGGCAATGAAGTTGGATAGAATCCACCCATCTGTTTAGGTTTGAGATTTGCTAGAAATTCATCAAGTTTTACAAGTCATGTATATTGCCAGAGAAATTAAGGTACCCTTTTGGGTATCTTAATCTCATTAATAAAATAATTTAGAAATGGAATCAAAAGGAAGCTCACTTTTATTAATATTTAAGAAAAATGTAATACAGGTTAAGGGGAAAGTTCAGCAGCCACCGGGAGAGATGGAGAAAAAGTCATGACTTCTAAGACAGGCATAGAATAGAAAGAGATTATCAGGAAAGGAAAGGAAAAGGCACTGCCAGGAGTGGATGTGGGCTACTGGGCAGAGGAAAGACCCCAAAAGGCATCCTGCCAAGGTCTTTTTTAGTTCTCCCGGCCATCAGTATTTCCTGGGCTTTGTTTAGTGTGTGCTGTTCTCACTGGGCTTCCTCTGCAAAGAGCCTTCTTTCAGGCTAATCTTGATTTAGCTTTTTGAGTTCCCACTCTCCTGTCACAATGTGGAGATATTATGCACAGTTTTAAGGTCACATGCCTTTGATCAAGTTTCTGAAAGTTAAGGGTGTTGTGATAGAAGTTCTTAATTTAATTGGTTAGCCACACACTTCAGGGGAAAGGAACTGAAGAAAACAGGACTGGGGGGGGGGAGTGAGAGAGGGAGAAGACAGAAGGAGACAGGGAAGGAGAGGAAGGAGGGACAGAGAGAGGGAGAAATAGAGCGAGGGGAAGACACACACGCAGAGAGAGAGAGAGAGAGAGAGAGAGAGAGAGAGAGAGAGAGAGAGAGAGAAACACTCACACATACAGAAATACACACAAGAGAACAGGAGCAGGAGGAGAAAAGGGGAAAGGAGAGNGGAGAGGAAGGAGGGACAGAGAGAGGGAGAAATAGAGCGAGGGGAAGACACACAGAGAGAGAGAGAGAGAGAGAGAGAGAGAGAGAGAGAGAGAGAGAGAGAGAGAGAAAGAGAAAGAGAAAATGAACGGAAGAGAGAAAAACAGGAGCAGGAGGAGAAAAGGGGAAAGGAGAGAAGAGAGGAAGAAAAATGAGAGAGGGTGTAAAAGGAAGATCTGGAAGGCATGGAAGGAGCATGGGAGAAAGGAAGGGAGAGAGAAAGATGAAAGAAAGGAGAAATGGAGAGGAGGGAGGGATGGAAAGAGAGACAGACAGAGAGGGAGAAGAGACAGACAGACATACACAGAGAGAGACAGAGACAGAAAGAATAGTTAAACAAGGAATTAACCAATAAGTGGCTTTGCCCTCAGTTTAACCTCAGAGGGATGCTGTGGAGAACAAGCGGACAGGATCGCTCCCAGCCCAAGTAGTGAAAGAATGGTCATCAGCAGTGTCTCCCCAGAGGAAGGTTTTATGACAGTGGTCACAGCCTCCCAGGTGACATTGCTTCTGTTTCCTGCTAATTTTATGGGTATCCAGAAGTATCCAGGAGTTGTGATCAACCGATACAGTAGCCAGGAAAAGGGTTTCCTCCCTGCAGTGTTTACACAATGTGGGTGGGACAGCAATAGTGTTCTCCGTGATGTACCCTTTGAGCTTAGATACACATTGACCTTGGTACAGCTTGTCCAGGATTCTGAGCAAGCATAACAGGATTACTGGGATGAGCTCTAGCACCTGCCACATCAGTTATCCCAGAACCATGGCTAGTACTCACCAGTCCCTGCCTCACTGTCTATTCTATCTTCCAGTTCCCATTGGTTAGCACTTCCACCAGATGGAGTGCATTGTCTAGAACTGCAATTTATCTTATCTCTGAGGTGTCTGAGTCGTCACCAGGGCCGGATTTCTTTCTTTCTGGGAAGACTGGCACCTGAATGCTCACCTTGTTCTTCCATGCCCCTTGTCTCTTGAGATCATCATAATTCCTCATAAGAATTGTACCCCGTTATCTCTGGCAGTACAGTATAGTAGCCCTTTTGTTTGTTTGACACCTACATGTGTATAGATCCCAAAGTACATAGGTTGCAGCACTACTATGAACTCAGGACTAGTGCACTGGAAGAGGCTCAATACCACATCCTAAGAGGTAGGTTCTGTTCAAGGGGCCCTTTGAGTGTTCCGTGGGCCAAGAGCTTAGATGGCAGTGTGTGGAAGGAGCAGTGGATGGTGTAGCCACGTGGCCACAGCTGCTGCTTCTTTGCTCCGTCTAAGGATACCTGGCCTCATGGCGATTTTACGTGAGGTTTATAATACTCTGTGATCTCTTGGCTATAGCGCTGGCTGGGGAGTGTAGGGATAGTAATAGTGAAAATTTCCCTTGAATCTGTCCAGTCAGATAGAATGTGTTCTTTCCAAAAGCAGTCTGTGGGCTCCCCCTACCCTCAAAGGCTAGAATGGATTTGTGGTAGTGTTAGTCTTTACTGCTGGCTAGATGTTCGGCAGTGGCAATAGCTAGACCACCAACCATGCCACTCACAGCTCCTCTCTGTACACCAGAGACGCTGGCGACAGAGGTTAGGTAACTGAGTCATCCTGTCCATGTGGCTGTTGAGTGTCCCATCCTTTGGAGGTAAAGTCTCCCAGTGGATAGCGATATGTGACCCAAAGTCCTGAACTCGAATAGCTCTTAGATGTCCTGTTCTCTTGGTGATTTCTTAGGCATTAAAGTGAACGCGTCTAAGCATGATTACTGAGCAATGGGCAATGGCTACAATTAGTGATACCTTCTCGTAGACTACAGAAATCCTACGCTGTGAATTCAGCCCCTCGATCCTCTCCACCTTTAGGGATGTCTTCCTCTGCATACACTGAGGTGGCGTTACAATTTAGGCTTCTCAGGGAGAAGGAGAGTCTACAATGTCCTCCTGTTATTGACTGGATTGATTCTTCCCCTCATTTCTTTTTCCTTAGGGACTTTCCTCTAGGCTCTTGTTTTATTGTGCATGTAGCACGAGGCGTTGAAACTAGAGCCGTCTGTGTGCTAGGTTAGCCCTCTACCACGGAAACATCTTTTAAAGTTTTTAAGTGAAGATATTGTTGCCCTCCGTTTGCCCATTCTGGCTTATCCTTCATGGTTGTTCTGCCTCAGCTGGCCTGCTGCTTAGCTGCGAGTATAGACTTACAATAATAGGCCTATCTCCTTTAGGCACTGCAGATGTCTTTATTAAACTTCATAATGGGAAGTTATTTTTGCCACATACAAAATTTTGTTTTTTTTTTTTCACTTGAACAATTTGGCAAATTTTAAATGACATAAATTGGAATACAGTTCTGAATATACTAAAAAAAATAAACTCCCCAGGACTAAAGGCTAATGATAGGATTGCAGACTAACAAGTCAGTTTATTTTGCAAAGCGAAAAAGGACAAGGTTCAATTTTACTCCTTGTATGACAGAAAATGTTTCTTTTGATCCAGGAGAAATCCACATGACAAGCTTTGCCTTTGTGTGTTCTCTGTTGGAGCTGAGTACTGGGTAGCTGTTTCTTGCTTTCTTCATTTTCCCAGGCAAGCTGAGAATAGAAGCGGCTGAGAGCAAAGAGGACAAAAACATCAATTGAGAACCACACTGGGAAGCAGGCTGTGGGAAGTGCACAGAGTGTGGGATCAGGCCACCCGGCTTTGAACCCCGTCTTTTTTGCCACTTACCAGGGATATGAGCTTTGATGAGTTATTACCCCATCCAAGATTCAGATGCTCCAGGGATACATTTGGAATGATGATACTTTTTCTCTTGTGGTTCTCATGAGAATTGAACTAAAATGAGAAAACTACTACCTAACATGGGATAGGAGCCCAGGAAAGGTGTCCCCTGAAACCGGTTGGTATTGCTTATGTCTTTTAAAGTTGTAATGCTTTCTTTGTGTTTTGTAGACAGCCGCTACTGCTTAAACTCATTTGTTTAATTGTTTTGATGAAGGTAAGTGTAGACAACGTTTATTAGTCTAGGTCAAATCAGGAGAAGGAAATAACAAAGTAATTACTAAAAGAAAGTTTAAGATAATGAGTTGTGGTACTACGCAAATGGCTCAGTGGTTTAGAGCACATGTTGTTCCTGAGGACCTGGGTTTGGTTTCTAGCGCTTCTATCGTGGTTCACAACTGTAACTCCAGTTGCAGAGGTTTGGATGCACTCTTCTGGCCTCTGTGGACACTTCATTCATGGGGTACATAGACATACTTGTGGGCAAAACACCCATACACACATGAGTGTGATGGTTATCCTTCCTTTTCCACTTCCCTGGAATGAGATTATCCAGGAACACACTTCTGGGTTGTTTCCATGAGATGATTTTTCAGAGTTTTAAGTGGATGGATGGAAAGAAGGCACCATAAACATGGTCTGGGTGACCATACAGAGAGAAGGAGAGAGATGGGCAGAAAAACTGGACAAGTCCCAGCCTGCTTCTCTCTGAGTCCTGACTACAGACACTGTGTGACCAGCCACCTCTTCTCTCTGAGTCCTGACTATAGACACTGTGTGACCAGCCACCTCAGGGCCTGACTGATGTGCTTTTCTGTCATTGTAGACTGTATCCATCTTAAACTGAAAAGCAAAATGAACTCTCCCCAACATATCTCCCTTCTTCTATTCCCTCTGAGACAGGAGCTCACTATTGTGTCAACCTGGTCTTGAATCAAAAATCCTCCTGCCTCAGCCTCCCAGACCATCTTTCTTATGGAAGTTGTTTTCTTCCTTGTCTTGCATAAGCTTTTTCATCTCCTTCTGGACTCTTTTTCTCTTGGAGCACCTTCTTAAGTGTCAGCATTCCTCAGAGTTCCATCTACGTCTCTTCTTCTCATTTATTATCTCCTTCTAGGATGGCAGGGAAACCAGGTACCAAAAAGCACAGAATTGCAAGTGCATGAAATATTGAATATTACCTTTCAGTTCCTGTTGATGGTGTGTGGCACCTTAATGTCTCTAGTCTAGATAGCCTCATCTGTATTGAAAATAAAAGCAATAACTAAGTCAAAAGACTAATGAAAACAAAGCAGTTTTACATACATAATTCTGCAGAATAGGAAGCCAGCCTAGAAAAAAGAGATTACCACCTCTGGCTTATGTGTAATTCCGGGAATGTTCAATACACTTCATTTTAACAAAAGACCATAACAATGTATTTCTTACACTTTTAAAATAAAATGTGCTGACCTTTTCAACTCCCTGGATGACTGAGACGAACTATTACACGTCTTTATACAGCGATCGGCTGTACACAGAGTGTTCTAAGTACACAGTACCTATGGCTTTTCATTTTCTCACCTGCAAACATCTGACTACAGGTCCGTTTACTCAGCGAATCCTTCCCAGTTCCCTCCACATCTCTACGGGAGGCAAAGTTCACTTCAGTGGTTTCCAAAAATGCCAATTTGTGGTTTTTCTGTTTTCATTCTGTGAAGCAATTAATGCTCCAGCAAAATGGGGCAATGAAGCAGATTGAAGTACTTGCTTTTAAGTAGAAATAAAATGTCAAATTTAACCAATGTAACAAGTCACCTTTTGTATTAAGAACACCCATTAAGTTTTGATATTGAAATAACCTTATATAAAATTACGTGTTTCCAGTAATGGATTTTTTTTAAAAAAAGAAAACGTATCTGGACTTAGCCAAATGAAAAGTTTTCAGTTTGAAATTGACTCCTTGGATTTGTCTGGAAATTTGTTGACATATGAAGCCTGGTAGGTTGGGAGTCTTGGTTATTTTGGGCAGCTTTGCTTGAGTAAACCATGAGCACCTGCACTGGATACTGTGCAAGCTCCTGCTGTCTTGTTCTCCAGTACACACAAAGCTTTAACTCCTTTCCATGTCTACTCTAAGATGTAACTGTCCATGCCAGCTGAGTCGTTTTCAAGGTTACCCAGGCACCACTGGCCTTGTGTTCAACAGATGACTAAACCTTTCCACTGCTACCTCTTTGTACTTTTATTATTGCCACTGTAAAATCAGTCTGTCTGTCTGTCTGTCTGTCTGTCTGTCTGTCTGTCTGTCTATCTGTATTTTGTATATGACACATATATATGTATTTGTGTGTGTGTGTGTGTGTGTGTGTGTGTGTGCAATTGAATTTTTGTCTATTGCCAAGCTCTCACCCACTCCCCCCTCAGCTGGCTTGATCACAAGCTGCTCTAAGAATCTTGTTTCTTTGCCTTCACTATCTTTCCTGCTTCCTTTGGATGTGAAACTTCTCGGCACAGTCCCTATGACCCTCCCTGCCTTCCCGTGTGCTGCTTTTCTGCACCTGGGTCCCTCACAGCTACGATTGTCAGTTATCTGCATCTCTATTATCTTAGAATCTGCACCACTACCATTGTCTGCTGGTTAGACATCCCATGCTCTTCATCTACTAAAGCCTGATTAGTCTTTCAAAGATACAAAACCACCCACAAAACTTTCCATCCCAAACTTATGCTGTCTACAAGAAGTGCAGGGAGTGGGGATGTAGCAGAGACCGAGGGAATGACCGACCAATAACGGCCTGACATGAGACCCATCCCGTGGGCACACACCAATCCCTGACACTATCAATGGTATTCTGTTATGCTTGCAGACAGGAGTCCTTGACATGTCTGTCCTTGAGAGTCTCTTCCCAGTAGCTGACTCACAGGTACAGACACCCAAGCCAAATAGTAGGTGGAACTTGGGGACTCTAATGGAAGAATAGGAGGAAGGATTGCAGTCCCTTAGGGGACAGGAACTCCACAGGAAGACCAACAAAGTCAACCAACCTGGACCCTTGGGACTCTCAGAGAATGAACCACCAACCGCAGAACATACATGGGCTGGACCTAGGCCTTCCTGCACACATGTAGCAGATGTGCAGGTTGGTCTTCATGTGGATCCCAAACAATTGGAGTGGAGACTATTCCAAAAGCTGTTGGATGTACATGGGATATGTTCTTCTAGCTGGGATGCCTTATCTGGACTCAGTGGGAGAGGATACACCCAGCTTCCTGGAGACTTGATGTGCCGGGGTAGGGGTATATCTAGGGAGCCCATACCATCTCAGAGGAGGAGGGGATGAGGCACAGGGGAAGGATTGTGGGAGGAGGTTACCAGGAGGGGGCAGTGAGCAGGATGTAAGGTGACTATGTAAATGATAATAATAATAATAATAATAATAATAATAATAAATAATAATAATAATAATAAAAATAATAATAATGATAGTAATACTACTACTACTGCTAAANAATTACTTCTTAAAAAAGAAATAAACTTGTGGATGGTATATTAAATAAAAACTCTTTCTCCTCCTAAAACCTAAGCAGACATGCCTAAGTTTGGAAGTAGCTTTGTCCCCATGCCATTATCATGACATTCAATTTCTCTGTGACCCAGTTTTCTATGTACCTAGCTAGATTTCCTCCTCCACTCCCATGTACAGTGCTTAATACAATCCCTGATGCATTTAGATGCTACCTACCTAAACGATTATTAGCTCAT
Organism: Mus pahari; assembly: GCF_900095145.1. Lineage (NCBI taxonomy): Eukaryota > Metazoa > Chordata > Mammalia > Rodentia > Muridae > Mus > Mus pahari. The sequence goes on from NC_034602.1 coordinate 58,909,846, forward strand.
TATTATTATTATGCTAAATATTCTCTAGGAACCCACTTCTGTTCCAGTTAACCATGCATATCAAATAGCTAATATAAATGATAGGAGGCCACAGTAATTTTATTTACTTGATAAACATTCTATATATGTAGGAAATAAAAATAAGTATGAAAATAGTATTTTGTGTCCTGGCACACCTTATAGTCTTTACTTTCATTATTGAATAAAAATGTATAGTAAAGGTTGGTGGAGGCTGGGTAGAGAGAATAAGCAGCCTGCTTGCAGACAGGAGTCTAGCATGGCTATGCATGCTTTTGATGTATGAAAGATGCCCAATCCTTTTAGGAACATAAGGATAAATCTCTCTCTCTCTCTCTCTCTCTCTCTCTCCCTCCCTCCCTCCCTCTCATTAATTAATTAATTAATTTCACATCCTGATTGACTGGAGCCTCCCTTCTCTCTTCTCCCAGCCTCTTTCTCTCCTTTCCTCCACCTAAGCCCTCTCCCTTTCTCCTCAGAGAAGGGGAGACCTCCTATGGATATCAGCACAAGAATGTCTCTTCTGCATTGTAATAATCATAAAAATTACACATACAGGCACATATTGCATAAGAGCAAGGATATATTTTGAGAAATGTGTTAGTAGGGAATTTTGTAATTGTATGAACATCATAAATAATTTTAGAGAAAAATGTAGATGGTGTAGGCTACAACATACTTAGGCCATGTGGTTCATACACAGTATGCAATACAGGGATTGCTTATAACATTTCAGTGAACAAAACACTAGGAGATTATATAAAGAGAGGGTGACCATGTGGAAATCATGAGATGAGATAAAGCTGAATTGTACATGGTTGTTGCCAGCACACCAGCAACCTTCTACTTAAATAGATATAAATATTACCTAAGATAAAAGGATAACATAGTAAATCATAGAGCCACAGTGGGATGCTCTACTTTTATTAAGGACTGCACAAAATTACATCATGTGGTTTTATGTTGCTGGCAGTACAGTTTGTTTATGCCAGTATCAGCACTGATCTGGTAATGTGCTCTGCTGTGGTGTTGCAGTGGCTAGGACTTCACAGGGCAATGGGAATAAAGGTGTCATTGTTCAGCTACAAATGCAGTAAAATCAAGTTTGAAGGGAGGTCAGCAATCTGTTTTAATGTTTCAATTCCTAGCTTGGACACGTGGCAGCTTCCAAGTGTCTGTAACTCCCATTCCAGGGGATCCAACCTGGTTCTAGTGGTGCATCTTCTTGAGATACAATCCCCCAAAACAATGATCTTTCATTTTCTAAAGGATGTTCCTTGTGAATTATATCTTAAGACCTAGAGAGGACCCACACTGATACCCACTTCTGTTCCAGTAATAGTATTGTTTACTCCAGACATGCTGTCTCATCTAGAGAGTTGTTGAAGAGAGACAGTGTATCCTCACCATCCTGTTATAGAGTTTGATGAAAAGCTTATCTAATTGTCTAATTGGTTGAAAGCTTAAATTATTTTTTAATCAGTGATGTCATCCATGTTTTTTGGTGATAAAAAATGCCTTGACACTGTCTCAGTAATAGTATATAGATCTGAGGTGAGTTCTGAACTGAGAAATAGTTTGATTGGTTTAATTCAGTAATATCATTAAAAAAAAAATCCCAAGTCCATGTTATCTTATTCCCTTAGGAATTTAATGTTTAGTGCATGGGAGTGGCAAGATAACTGCTGATATTCTAAGCACATTGTGACATGGGATGTCATTTCAAATGGGATGGGATCAAAGGGTATATCAGTTGGTTATTCAGTACCAGGTGGTCATTCCTGGAAACATGCATGCAGGTAGCGTTGCATAGACTTTGCAGGTTGTATGTATGTATTACAATTTGTGTGTGTGTGTACATATGTGTGTTTACAACCATATATGTATGTAACAAATACATATATGTATTTGTTAATAGAAGAAGTGGCCATGAGTTTGAAAGAGAGCAAGAAATGCTATACAGTAGGACTTGGTGGTGGGTGGGAGAGGGCAATGAGGTAATTATATTATAATCATAAAAAATAAAAGAAATGTAAAAAAAGGCAAAACTAAATCATGACTATTGAGGCATTGGGATTAGGTGCAAACATCAAAATGTCCTTTTGTTAGAAAGTAGAAAGGCAAATAATGGGGGAGGAGCCGGTGTCTAATGTCTACTACAGGAGTTCCTTCCCTCTTCACTAGAGTGTGAAATCAAGTGTTACAGAGGCTCCTTGTGGTTCTCCTCCCATGGTGTCTGTGCCCCAGGGACTCTCCTGCTATTTATTCCCTTTCCTCTTCTTTCCTCTTCACAATTAACCTCCCCTTCTTATATCATCTCTCCATCACCACCCAGTGGATTTAGGGAAGCCCTGCCACAAAACCAGCTGCTACTTCATCTCAGGCTAATGAATAGTTACAGTTGTCTTACAAAAGTTTCACATCTTACCCAAATAACTCGCAGTTTATGGAAAATTAATATCTCTAGATCATAAGTAAACAAATCTACGTTAAAGTCGCAAAAACATGATTTTTTAAATTGTGTTGTAAAGGTATCTCCAACTTATTAATTCAAGCGATGCAAACAGCAGTTCACATCTTCATCTTGGAAAAAGAAAGATCTACCGCCAAGTAACATTTCATCTTGTTCTTAGAGGTTGACAACAAGGAAATCTTCACGTTCCTATTTTAGAATAAAAAATAGGAGCAAGATATAATCGTACTGTGTGGCAAGACAACATGTGCTTGCTTCAGACATCCTTTAATAACATCAACTGCCGTTCACCTTATACCTTCTTTTTCATTTGGAAACATCTCAATGTCTACATGTATCTTTTGAAAAGCGTAGAAGTCCATGAGATGATTTATCTTTTTACAATAGGAAACTTTAAGAGAGAGAGAGAGAGACAGAGGGTGAAGAAATCCATCAGAGGGCAAAGACAAGTGTCTAAAACAGTGAAGATGGAGAAGCTCCAGCACTTCGCAGGGAGCCGGAGTCAGACTCTGTAACAGGAGAGGAAGATGTCAGCTGGAAGATGGCCCCTCTCACACACTGGCTGTAAGACAACCCCCTGGGGAAGAGCATCAGGTTCAGTAGCCCTCGCTGGGTTCTTATTTCTGTGACTTTGAGACAAGGTCTGTGACAGAATCAAGCTATTGTTCCATAGTTTCTCACCCACTGCTCACACACGGCCAAAGTCATCTTGGCCCCCAAAGTCTTGCTGACCACGCTTCCCATAGTGTCTTATGACACGACCATTTGGTGGACGGAGTAGATCAATAGCAGTCACTCGGTACAGTGAAATAGAAAACAGCTGAGTTGTGAGCATTACAAAGTAGGCTATTTAACAGCTGGGTGTGGACACCGTGGACTTTAGAGGAGGCTGGGAAATGAGAGAAGGAAAAAAGAGAACTAAACAGACACTGAAGTGCAAAAGCAGAATCAAGACATGTTCATAAAATAGAGGGATTGGAAAGCCAGTAGCCTGGAAATTATGGAGCCTAGTTCTGGCTTCACCAGCTACTTGTATAATGTGTGGGGGGGGGAAGTCACTTTACCCTTAAAATAGCTTTGTTGTAAAATCATTCAATCTGCATAATATTCAAGCATTTACAAAATAGTTATAACTGCGGTATATTAATTGAACTTTACAAAAACTACCACCATATAATTTTATGTGTCTCATACCTCTGATAGGAATCCCATTCCCTATTTCTTCAGCCACTGAAATAGGAACATACTTTCTGTTTTTAGACATTTATCTGTTATATTCAGTTCTTTTAAAATGAATCTGTACATTAAATGATTTTTATGACTGCTTTTTTTCATTTACTACAATGGTATTTTAGGCTCATACATGTTGTGGTATGTATGGATATTTTCTTTATTTTATTACCAAATAGTATTCCACTACATTTTGTTTCCAAGCGTGCTGGTCGGTAAGTGTTTTGTTATTTCCTCATTCAGAGAGTGTGGATAATGCTGTTATCAGGATGCGCGCAGAAGGCTTTATGACCAATTGCTGTTTCTTTATCCTCAAAAGAAAACTCAGAGTTTATGCTGTATGTTGTCATATTTGTTAATAGTTACAGTTATATTTCTTATTAATTTATGACACGAGTGTATAACATACACATCTTTTTCATTTAATGTTTCTGATAACACAACTAGCAAAAACATATTTCAGTTCTGGCTTTCAACTGGTAAATTTTTTTATTTGACAGATCCTTTAATTTCCTTTTGTATTTTATTTGTGCATTCATCCATATGTCCATCCATCCATCCATCCATCCACCCACCTATCCATATTTACTTTACTTATAAAATACTTCCAGGTAAAAATTCTATGCTGTTTCTCAAGGATATTCAATTTGAGTGAGATAGAACTGGTACATAAAATATTTACCTCTGAGGAGTGGAGAGAGGTCATGCATAAACATACACTTGTTAGAAAGAAAGAACTTCCTTCAGCGAGATGCAGAGAGCAGTCTCAGTGGTTCCCAAATTCTAATTACACACAGAGGCATTACAACAAACGGCGTTCCTTGTCCATCTTAAAGGACTCTTGTTAGTATTGCAATAATAAGATTAAAGAAACGTATTCAAGTTTGGAAACTGGTGAGGATTCATAGAGGAGGCATTTGCTGCTGAGGTGTACCTGCTGCAAGTCCTGCAGTAAAGAGATAAAAATTGTCAAGAAGATCCAGAGTGCTGGCTAGTTACAGAAGCTTCAAACCTGTCACTCGTGGGTTCTGGTGGGCTATGGGGTCACACTCAGCAGAGCACAAACTACTTAAGGAGCTGTCCAGTGTGCTTGAATGTACTATGTGCGTCACCAGCTCCTTAAAGATTTTAATCTTTCCTTTCCCATCTTTCTTCCAAATGCTCTGGAGTTCAGGTAAACACGAATTGCAAAGGATACATTTAAAATGATAAAAATCTCCGTTTCCCGTCTCCATCTGTTTCCCTCTCTATCTCTGTCTCCGTGTCTGTCTCTGTCTCCGTCTCTGTCTCATCTCCCTCTCCCTCCTCTCCCTCTCCCTCTCCCTCTCCTTCTCCCTCTCCCCCTCTCTCTCTTACACACACACACACACACACACACACACACACATCCATTTTTGAGTTTATTAGGGGTTGCAATCCAGTTACAATCCAGATAATTTAAGCATTCCCAGATAGTTTCTGTCATGGGATGTGGACTTTTTCTAAGATTCAATTTAATGGAGTGATGAAGTTGTAGTAGTTTTAAAATTTTGTGAATAATAACAGAGATACAGTATCAAAGATGACATATCTTCACCACACATAGAATGAAGCACCTTGGACTTCACAGTGTATAGATCTGAGTCTATTCCAATCAACACTCTCCTTAGAAGCACTGATTGACATGTATTCACTGCTCCACACATCTTGGGACACTACGTCCATGTAAACTGAACCCCGACAAGAGTAACCCTTTAGACTAGCATCAGTTAACTGCTGCTGATGCTTGCCACTTGTCCCAGAGCAACCAAGGAGGATGCCGCAAGGAAGTAAGATGCTGGTTGAGTTTTGAGTGGACTCAGGCTCAGCGAAGAGGGGGAAGAGCATCCCTGTCAGAGAAACAGGCTGAGGATACCGAGCTGAAGAAGCCTAATTTGGGTTGTTTGCTGTTTGTTCCTGGGTCGTTTTGTTCAGCACACATCAGGAATTTGGAGGTCATGATTAAGGAAGTCACTTCCCCTCCAGAATGACTTGTGATTTCCTGACTTACAAAAATAGTCTAGTTAAGTATACAACCACTCACAGGAAGTGACGTGGGTAAGACAAGCAAGCAACATGTATTGTTTATCAAGAGATGCCAAGGAAGGATCTAAGCAACCCCAATGATGGCTTCCCTGTAGAGCGGTTGTCTTTTCACTTCAGTTTTGTTCATTCCCACTACCCAAAACTCTCATGCTGACTTACGAACAACTCCTGCCCAAACCTTTGGTCTTTTGTCAAAATGTCAACCTTACAAAGTTAAATTTTACCCGCTTAACTTTTAACTGACTCTTCATTTCTACCAAATGTCATCCAACGAATACTTGAAAGATAATAGAGAAAAGTTAATTCATTTAATAGGGAGTTCCTGAAATTTTCTAATGTACAAATGATCCTGTAACCAACTCACCCACTCTTGTCTTCTTCAGTTACAACAATAACAAATCTCTGCTCTTCTCTGTCTCCTCTGTTCTCTGTATCTTCTGTGTGACTGTCACCTCTCCTCCTGGTATCCATTTATATTATCCATTATTTTGCTATGCTTAAATGGGTCTTCAATTTCTGAAGTCAGATTGGATCTAGCCAATGGCCATCACCATTCTTTGGTTAGAGAGCAGGGGAAGAAGGAGACCATGATATTTATTTCTCCATTATCCTTTCTCAGATAGTGAGGACCCATTTTCCTACATGAAAGGACATAAGAGTTACATTAAGATGTTGGCTGCTGAATCCTGACAGCCATTTCCTTCCTCATCAGGCCACTGGTTGCTGATCTCAAGAGAATTTTCCTGTCTTTGGTCTTGCATTGTTAATTATTTTATTTTTGATTCTTGAGACAGTATTTTACTAAGCCTGAGTTGACTTCAAACCCATGACCATCTTCCTCCTGAGGGCCGGGGTTACACATGTGACTCATCATATCCATTTTCCCCCACTTAACTCTGTCTATAATTTTGTAAACAGATTGTTCATCGTCTAATATCAGTTATGTTTTTTGGAGTTGCTCTTATTTGCACAGACCTTGCTGATCATTTTTTTTCCAAATATACTTTTCAGCAACTACTCTGTCAAAAATGTTTAGAACTTGGGAATAAGGCTAGAGGTGAATGAAATGTTTCTTTATTGTTCTATGGGCTATTGTATTACTTGCTTACACAGGCTTGTGAGAGGAGATTTACTTCGCTCAGCCCACAGTTAATTACTGAAGTCCAAGGCTTAGTGAAGTTGTATGGTAATGTAAGCATTTTTTTTTTTGCACTTCAGTAATAAATAGCTTTGACAAAGAATTTTTCCACAGAAAAGTAAATCTGTAGGTTTGAGTTTTGTTTTGTAGTGTATTAATTTTGTACTAACATAGCAATCTTATCCTCATATTCACTTATTAAATTACTGTAACAAAATTAGCTGTTGTGAAAATTTTCTGTCTCATTAATTAATTAAATAATATCTTTTTGATGTATGTTCATTTAACTTCTCATTGAAAATTATGCTTAACATTTTTTAAAAAAATTAGCTTCCTGAATCCATCACCACGGTTTTAGTGATTCATTATCTACTGGCATCTTTTCATATTGCAGCATAAATATCTCTTTTGTTTTCATTTATACCTTAAACTTTCAGAAAGAGCAGCCTATGTGTAGACACACTATGTGCATTTCCAACTGACATCTTTCTTTCCTCCTTATGAATAAAGTCTCCTATGTTTAGTTTAACAAAAACCTTAAGTCCTGAAACATTTTTGGTTAGCCTCAGCATTTGCCTCTGTTGATTCTTTTCTTTCTTATTTCTTTCAATTCTTCTCTCATACGTTACATTCAGACTGCAGTTTCCTCCTCCCCCTTCCTCTAGTGTCTCCTGGTCCTCTCCCTCCCTCGGATCCACCCCCTCTACCCTCCCAGGGACATCAATCAAACAATAGCATAACAAGCTAGAATGAGACCGGGCACATACCAGTATATCAAGGCTGGACAAGGCAAACCAGTAGGAGGAAAAGGGACCCATGAGCAAGCAAAGGAGTCAGTGACAGACCCTGCTCCTACCGCCAGGATTCCAACAAGACCACCAAGCTACACACACACACACACACACTCACACACACTCACACACACTCAGAGGACCTATGTTAGACCCCTATAGTCTCTCTCATCTCTGCAAGCTCCCATGACTCACAATGCTCTTTTTTTTCCCCAATATTTTATTAGGCATTTACTTCATTTACATTTCAAATGCTATCCTGAAAGTTTCCTATACCCCTCCCCCGCCCTGCTCCCCTACCCACCCACTCCCACTTCGTGGTCCTGGCGTTTCCCTGTACTGGGACATATAAAGTTTGCAAGACCAAGGGGCCTCTCTTCCCAATGATGGCTGACTAGGTCATCTTCTGCTACATATGCAGCTAGAGACACAAGCTCCTTTTGTCTTAGTTTTCAGTCTCCTGCATTCTTGATTTTCTTCCTGTGACTGTACAGTTTTTGACAATATTCTTGGCTTTCTTCTATGACTATAAATTTCTTGGCTGTCTTTAAGAATGTTGGACAGAACATGGTTCTCTTCTGAGCCCTTTCTCCCTTTCTTATTCTTCAAATAGGTTTGCGTTTTCTTGCGTGACTTTGGTTACTGCTTAGTTCTGTGGAACCAACCCAGTCTTACCTCCAAAGCACCAGAGATGTAAAACCAACTGCGGTTGAATGTCTCCGACATTCTACCACATTTTGGACTCCAGGCAGCCATGGAAGAACCAGGCTCTTTAACACTGTGCAAACATTTTTTTTTTTCTTCCCAGGTTAGTTAGCACCACTGTCACTCAGTTGCTCAAGCCAGAACCTGTTTTTTCTTGCATTCCAACTCACCTCTTAATTCATCTGAACTCTGTAACTTTAGCAATTCTAACTTCAGTGCTTCTCACACCAATTCTGGTCTGTATCTGAACTCCTATGCTTTGGGTTGTCCCACAGTTAGGTTGCCTCCTCATTAGCCCACTTGCCTTTAGTTTATCTGACATACTCACCTACTTTTCTAAAATGAAAATCTAGTTATCTTCACTGAAACTTATTAATTCCTCTGATTTATCTTGGCCTAAGTCCATAATCTATATTTCATTATAGATGAAATCTCTTTATCTACCAACCTTGCCTTCAGCTCCAGCTGTGTTTCTGGCTAATTAATTCATCAGTACTTCTTACTCCCGTGATAGAAAGTGAGGATAGCAAGGATGTTAGATCCAAATTCTAACTGTTGGTCTTCGAAATTGAGTTACGACACGTTCCCTGTGTGTAAGAGTATCCACCAAAGAGGAAGATATGGTAAAACTTATTTAAAATTACTTGATAATTTCAATTTCCATAGCAGTAGTTCCTGTGGGGTGAGGGAGTCCTTTACAGGTTTCTTAGTGGCCTGCATGTCTTGCTGGTCATATCAATATTGCAAGAATTGGACTGCTTTTCATTGGACCACTCTCTATATATGTGAATGAGTGTGTGTCCATATATGTATATGAGAATGTCTGTGAATATGGGTGTAGACAGCAAAGGATGACCTGTCGTGGTTATTTCTGAAGGTCTATCACCTTTGTTTTTTTAGACAGTTTTCATCATACTTGCGGTTGACTGATTAGGCTAAACTGGCTCACTAGTGAGCCCAAGGGATCTGCTCTCTCTGCTTCCTGAGTTCTGGCGCTACAAGCACATGATACTGTGCATATTGGAGATAGAACTTAGGTCCTTACATGAACACACAGAGCACATTGCTGACTATGTCGTCTCCCCAGTCCTTGGGACTATTTGTCATTGTTTATTGTGATTGTTTCTGCAATTGATGTTCTTGAAAGATGTTAGATGATCGTTTCTTAGCCCAAACAAATAAATAACAAGCTTTCTTTTTCTTCTATATAAAAGAAGGGTGTCCTCACTATGTGTGCCTGAACTGGGATGCAAACCTTCAACATGAGCAGCACCTGTCTGAGCCCTCCCCCCATGTCTCCCCCACAGAGGATCTGTTGTAAATTTTCTGCTGCTTCTGCTGCTTCCTGTACCTTGAGTCTTAAACCTATTGTTTCTGACTCAGGAATTTTCTCTTTTGGCTCACTTCCAGGAACAGACAACAGGGGAATTTATGAGCTTGTAACACAAATGAAGACCTTACAGCTTTATGTTTCTAAAGTCCATTTTATGCTTCCAAATAACTGTAAGAAATGTTGATAAAATACCACTTTCCGCTGGACAGGAAATTAAAATAATGGCGTCTGGCAGCATACCGTTGAAGTTCACTTTGGTGGAATTCCACAACATGGATAGGTCAGCATCCAGTGCTGACATTTTCTTCTTCATAAATCTTTATTAGAGTCGTGTTAGAGATGTGAAGTCATTCTACCATCAGGTGTCTCCAAGGCTTACTGAGCAATTTATTTGTTTTCTTTACTCACAAATACTTGATCACATTTGCTACATTGCTACAAACACAGAAGCATATATGGACTGTCACCACATGTTTAGAGTATCTGAAAGAATAGCTGAGTACTGACCTGAGTGATAGATACAGCCCAATCTTGTCTATTTTTTCACTAATCCACTTTGCAAACAATAAGTACTCAATGATTTCCAAGTCCTATTCTATCATGGGGTAGAAAGTAAAAGCAAGATACTTGAACCTTTATGTAACATATAGAGACACATGAAAACATTTAAAATAAAATGTCATAATAATTTCAAGAAAATTAGAATATAAACAAAGTGCCCAGTGTATGTAACTGGCCATACCAGCTACACTTAAATACTACCATTTTACTATCCAGAAAACGTTTATATGAAGGGTTTACTATATTTGTTTTATATATATATATATATACACACACACACACACACACACACACACACACACACCTTTGGACAAATATTTCCTATACATGTACAACATATATATGTATATGTATATATATGTATGTATATGTATATATATGTATGTATATGTATGTATGTACGCTTACTAGTACTTTGTCTCCTATAAGCCCTCCTCTATGACAATTTATAGATATTATAAATAAAGCTAATTACCAAGGCTCCTAAATCGACTCACATTTTATTGTTGAAAGACTCTGGAACTAGAATCTGTAATTTGCTTAACAAACCATCTGTGTTTCTCTGCGTCTTCATAATATCAAAGGAATATTCATGTTCACTCACAGCCGCTGAATACACATCCAGGCAAACTCTTCTATTTTATCTCTGTTGTGAGACTCAAATAACAGATTCATGAGGAATCGAGATCACTTAGTGTTAGCAATTTGGTTTCTTAAACTTCAAACTGATTTTAAAAATTGGGCCGCTCTCCACATATCGCACTTATGTTTGGGACTCTCAAGTTTGATATGATATGCCCCTCACGTAAATTGGAATATAACCTTGAATGAATGAGGACGTTTTGCAAGTTTGTTTTCATAGGAAATTTTCTCTTTGGCTCGTTAACCATAAAAGAACATGATTGCCAAGGGAGAAAACAGTTTTGTCTTCTTCATGAAAGCATGGTATCCAGTGAAGTCAAGACCTTCAGAATGCTAGTTCTTGTAGGTACCTAAGAGGAAAGGCCAGATGCCCTGTTTCCTAGGAAGACTTTGAGACCTCCAAGACCAGTTTACACTGAATCATCCTATGCCTGACAATGGCATTCTTCAGCCACTCTGCTATCACACTCCTAACTCCCGGTTTACCAAGTGATGGGTTTCAATATGGTCTTTTCCTGCATCCTTCATTCTAACTTCTTTCTTACACTTCCTTCTTATCTCCTCCATTTCCTTACCTCACCACTGCTTAATCCCCTCCCTTCATGGCTTTCCCACTCAGTACCATGGATGTTCCCTTCTTTGCCACATACTGATGGTTTTGGCTAATGAGATGTAAGCATGAGGCTGCTGAATGAGATGTCTCAGAAATCCCTGGATTTCCTGAGATGAAAAGACAGGTCTGGCTGGATGTCCATGCACCTTTCCTTCCTTGAGTTCCATCCTTCTGTGTGTGCACTGCAAGTTGAGCAGGTATCTAGAATTCATGAAAGGACAGGGGTGAAGAAATGGAGATCTACGTGGCAGGGATACTGGAGCTGTAAAAAACTTCCCATTAAAAAGAAATCAATCATATTAGAGTTAATCATATTTTCTTACTTACACCTAAACTCATAATTGGCAGAATGAGGAATATAGAGTGTGCTTCCTAAATACATATAATGAGGCCTTTAAAATATGGGAAGCATTTAGCTTACAGCTTACTTTTGACTTTCCAAAAAAAAAATATCAATTTAACTTAGTTTTACAGAAACTTTCCGATAATCCTCCAGGACAGTACCAGAGAAACAAGGCTGAATGTCTGTGGCAGTGAATACTTAAAATCCCTTTGAGTAGGGACTCTGTTCTCTTTGAGTGCTTGCTATGGTTTTTCTCTTTTACTTTTTCTCTTACATCCAGGATCTTTGATGCTTCTTTCCTCTTCTACCCATAGTGTTTCTTCACATTTCTCACCCGGAGAAACACTATGCTTATGCTTACTACAGACACTGGACACAGTCATTCTCTCTCTCTCTCTCTCTCTCTCTCTCTCTCTCTCTCTCTCTCTCTCTCTCACACACACACACACACACACACACACACACGCACACATACGCACAGTCAGTCATACAATACACTCACACATTCACCCTCTCAAATACTCACACACACACGAATACATACTCACACAAATGTATACATACTCACATTCATACTCACACACTTTCACATGCACACTCACAAACTCATACTTACACACTAACACACACTCATATATACTCACACACACTCATACTCACACATACACATTCATACACACACTCATACATTTATACACACACTCATACTCACACACATTCACACTTACATTCATATATATTCATACCCATACTTACACACTCATACACACACACACACACAACTCATATCCATACTCACACATTCATACACACACACACACACTCATATTCACATACATACTTACACAGGTATGTATATATAGTTTCCTAATATGGTTGAAAAGGTTAAGTAAAACATTTTAATTTATAGGTTTTAATTTATTACAAAATCGCCATGCTTCAAAATTTTCTATAAGAAAACTAGGTTCTTCACTGGTATTCCAATTCTGTCTGTGAACTTCCACTTCTGTTTCCTCCCTCCCCTCCTTTACTCTTTCCTTGGTGAATCTCAAAGGAAAAAATGATACAGCATAGGCAGAAGGATTTCTGAGTTTGAGGCCAGCCTGGTCTACAAAGAGAGTTCCAGGACAGCCAGGGCTACGCAGAGAAACCCTGTCTCAAAAAAAACAAAAACAAAAACAAACAAACAAACAAAAAAAGGTATGTCTTATCTGATGATAGCCAAGGGCATTATAATTTATTTTCTTGAAGAATTAAAAACAGAGGGATAGACACAGGACTGCATTTGTGGAATGGAACGGACACTTCTTCTGGAACTCAGTGATTTCACGGACTTGAACTTGTCATTATTTCAGTCATTCAGAAACTTCATGGGAAAAGAACTACGTGTTTCATTACTACTTTTAAAGAAGTATGTAGACAAACAGCACATGTCTAAGCTTATCTTTATCAGAATCACCAACCCTCAAAACAAAATGTGTCTGCTGCTGCCAGGTGAAGCACAACCTCACCAGAACCAAAGAGATAATGAGCAGAGCGAGAGCCAAGGGAAGGGCTGTTAGCTGTGTTCTCAATGGTTCTCGGATGTCAGCTCATCAAGGGTTTTCTTGATAGTACAAGCTCCTTCCCCTTAGTTAAGCTTCCCCTAGTTTCTTGTTTTCACAGTTCATATCTGTAAGATGTCTTCACAGATTGAGATAAAGCTGAGTTGGTTAGTGTCACAGGAGACTATGTTTAAAAAATATGTGGTGGTAGAAGAGATGGGTCGGGAGGTATACATAGCCCTCAGAGTCTTGAGGAAGAGAATCAAGGAGCAAGCGTCACTGAGACAGAGGTTTCATTGTGTGTGTCCATTTCTACTAACTCAGGTTACAGATGCCATATTCGGGTCTTTCAGGAGGAGTTTGAAGAAACGCAATGTAGTGAGTGGTTGTGTTCTTGAGGTCATTCTTTCTACTCGGGTAGTAATTCTAGATTCACTAAGTTCTAGATTTCAAAATTTCAAAGGTAGTGACTCTGTCTTTCAAGTTCAAGGTAGAGTTTCATTATGAAATGCAGGGCCTGGAGGGATGAGAGAAGGTTCAGCAGGTAAGCCTGCCTGTTGCTCATTTCTGTATCCAGGTCAGGTGGCTCACAACCTTTTATAACTCCATCAGAGGACCCAGTGCCCTCTTCTGGGTTCCTCAGACAGCTGTGTAGATGTGGCACACACTCATGCAGATACACATGCACAGCAGATAAGTACCCATAACCACACATAAAACTAAAAGAAATATGAACATAGTGGAGCATGTGTCCTTGCTGTATATTGGAGTATCTTTTGGGTATATGACCAGGAGTGGTATAGCTGGGTCCTCAGGTAATACTATGTTCAATTTTCTGAGGATCCACCATACTGATTTCCAGAGTGGTTGTACCAGCTTGCAGTCCCACCAACAATGGAGGAGTGTTCCTCTTTCTCCACATTCTCGCCAGCATCTGCTGTTACCTGAGTTTTTGATCTTAGCCATTTTGACAAGTGGAATCTCAGGGTTGTTTTGACTTACATTTCCCTGATGACTAAGATGTTTAACATTTCTTTAGGTGCTTCTCAGCCATTCAATATTCTTCAGTTGAGAATTCTTTGTTTAGTTCTGTACCCCATTTTTAATAGGGTTATTTGATTCTCTGGAGTCTAACTTCTTGAGTTCTTTGTACATATTAGATATGAGCCCTCTTTCAGATGTAGGATTGGTAAAGATCTTTTTCCAATCTTTTGGCTGCCATTTTGTCCTATTGACAGTGTCCTTTGCTTTACAGAAGCTTTGCAATTTTATGAGGTCCCATTTGTCGATTCCTGATCTTAAAGCATAAGCACTAGTGTTCTGTTCAGGAAAATTTCCCCTGTACCCATGTGTTCGAAGCTCTTCCCCACTTTCTTTTCTATTAGTTTCAGTGTATTTGGTTTTATATGGAGGTCCTGGATCCACATTTTATAATAGCTAGAAGCTGGGAAGAACCCAGATGTCCTTCAACAGAGGAATGGATACAGAAAATGTGGTACATTTACACAATGGAGTACTACTCAGCTATTAAAAACAATGAATTCATGAATTTCTTAGGCAAACTAAGAAAATATCATTCTGAGTGAGGTAACCCAATCACAAAATATTTACATTTCCTTGTTTCCCCTCCAACCCCCCCTCATTCCCCTCCCCCTGCTCGCTAACCCATCCAGTCCTGCTTCCCTGTCCTGGTATTCCCCTACATTGGGGCATAGAGCCTACAAGAGCCTCTGGTGTGTTGGGGTATCCAGGGCTTGCTGTTGTGGGAGAACTGGGTTCTGATGATGCCATGTAGCCTTGGTTTCTGTTGGTAAGGTTCTTGTGCTTGCCTTTTGCCATCTAGTTATCTCTGGTGTTAGTTGGTCTTGCTGTCTCTGGTTTGAGCTTGTTCCTCAGGTGGGCCTGTAAGCCTGTGTCAGCACTCCTGGGAGACCAGCTGCCCCTGGCAGAATCCATTCTCAGAGGGCTGCAGATCAGCCCCAGCTCCTGGGTGCATATGGAGGCAGGAAGAACCCTGTTCCTGCTGCTCCACTGCTCCTGTGCTCTGTGTGATCCTGGCTGGTCCCGCCTTAGACAGTCACTCTAGAGAAAATGGAGATCTCATCTCTGAGCCCGGGAGTCAGAGCATTCTTTGGAGACCAGCTCTCCCCTGGCAGGACCTGTGCACAGAGTTCTTTCTACTGATGTCTTCCTCAGTTTTTTTCTTCAGTATTTTAAGGATTTTATCTTACAGCTCTTTCATTTCCCTGCTTAGGTTTATTTCAAGATACTATTTTTGAAGTTATTGTGAACATGATTACATCTATCACAGGTTTGGCTCCTCAGTCTATTGTTGGCATGCATGAAGGCTACTGAGTTTTTTACATGCTAATTTTTTATATAACCAATTTTTAAAAAAGTGTTTATTAGCCATGTAAGTTTTCTGGTGGAGTCTTTTTTAATATGTAGACTCATGTCTTGCAAATCAGGATGCATTTACCTCTTCCTTTCTTATTTGCATCCATTTTACCTCCTTCTCTTGTCTTATTGCTCTAGATTAGATGCTATCTACTTTTCAGTGTCGATCTCATTTCTTCACTGTGTTTCCCCAGGATCATGAACACAGGACTCGGAGGCAATAGTTTGGACTAACAGTTGGTCCCTGTTTATCCAAAATAATTTTGGATTTTTATCTGTAGAAAACTAAAAGGAATGGTGAAGAATGTTTTATTCTAAGTGGAGCTTGGTTTTGGCAAAGCTAAATACAGGTGGTTATAATCCTTCACATGTCTGTCTGTGCTTCTAGTGATTGTTCACAAATCTCTTAAATAGGCTCGAGGTACAGAAAGAAGCTTACTCCTCAATTACTTTTGAAAAGTCCTATGTTCAGATGGCTTGGGTATTGAATTCTGAAAATCACATAAGACAGTCATAATGGTAGAGAACCCCTTTTATAACTTGGGGCTCTTTGGCAAGATAATCAGTATAATTTTCTCTAACAGTTGGGTACTGCTAATTTGAGTATTGCTACTGCATCTATAGGGGTCCTTTCCCCTGTATGTGAATAGCCATACCATTGATCTAGTTCTGTAGGGTTCCATTGGCCGTAATGTCAAAGAGACCAAGCAATGCTTCCTTTGTGAGGGCTTAGACACTGAGCTTAAATGATGGGGTTTTCTGCATACACCCAAGTCTTGGTTTATTAGACTTAAAATACTTCAGATGCATCTTCTCACCCAAATATCTATTTTTAGACAGTCTCATTATGTAGTCCAGGATAGCCTTAAACACATGATCATTTTGCTTCAGGCTCTTGAGTTCTAGAATTATGGGTGTGCACCACCTCATCTAGCTGCTTTACAGTTTTTTTTTATTATTTGCAGATATAATTATTAATTATTTTTAAAATGAACTACAAAAGACTGATATTTATGTCTATATGCACAGAGGGATAAAGCACATTTCTTAGAATTTGCCAAGTAGCTGTCTGTAAACATTTTTTATTTTACTTTAAATAAAAAGTAATTATAAAATTGATTAAAGATAAGAGCAACTCCCAAGAATACAGAGTTGTAAAACTAGGCTGGTTCTGAGGTTTCTTGGGAATAGATAGAACCCTTGATCTAAAATAGGATCTTAGGGTTGGAAAAGTGTGCATAAAATTAGACAGAGTAAAAATATAACAAATCACTCAGAATATTCTATCTTTTATACTCATTTTAATATATGAAATTTTAAAAAAAATCAAATGAGCATATAAATAAAGAGGTCTAATTACCATTTTGTGAAAGACTATAACTTCCAGTAGAAAGATCATAAGGCAATAGGAAAATCCAATTAAAAATGTCGGGGCTTTTAGGAAGAGTTGATTCTCAAGAATATCTTGGGGAAAAGATATTTCAAGATCTGGATAGACACTGTTGTTGCCAAAAAACAAGTACAGTTTGAAACGTTCTGATGTGGTGTTGACAGGACTCAGGATCCGACTTAAAAAGAGCTCCCTCTGGCCCAGCTATGGCAATCTGAGCTTCAGAAAGAAAGTCAAAATTGCATTTAATTAGACCAGCAGAGCCTAGGAGAAGCCATTATCTGTAAAAGTAAATGGGGCTTATTTTTTACTTTCATAAATCACAGTGTACTCAGGCTAACTTCTCAAGTGGAATTAATGCTCTCAAGTATCATATTCTGTCTCTTGTCTGTCTGTCTCTCTGTGTCTTTCTGTCTCTGTCTCTGTCTCTCTCTGTCTCTCTGTCTGTCTCTGTCTCTGTCTGTCTCTCTGTCTCTCT
>NC_034602.1:58927575-58934265 GCF_900095145.1 Mus pahari
CACACACACACACACACACACACACACACACACACACACACACACACACACACACCAGAAGCACTTGGCTATCTCAAATATACAAAGTCTTTAAAATGTCCCTGAATACCTCTGAGAACTAGAAGCACAGAGGCCATTTCATGCTTCCTCTTTCATTCTCCAACTTAAGAAGATGATGGTTTAAAACTTCTAATTGGATGAAAACCTGTAGTTCACCAATTAATCCTCAAATCATTTGACTAGTATTTATGTATTTATGTATTTTATCAGGATTTAGCATATAAACGCACCTTGTGCTAGTATCTTATCTGGGATAACATTTAGTGTTTTATGGTTTTGCTTGAGCATATTCAGCAAGGTTAGTGTACTAATACTATTCAAAGACTGTTGTGATGTTTTATAAGGTGGTTTTCCAGCTTGGAACTTCAGAAGAAAATACTGACTTAAACTCAGTATGTGTTTAATGAACTCTGCTAAAATATTTTAAAAGAGACTAACACATTAACAACAGCAGCAATAAACTCTCAAAACAAAAACCAAATGCAAGCAAAACAAAATAAAAACCAAGCAACCAACCAAACAAGCAAAAACCCCTGACAAAAAATTAATTAACCCACAATACTCCAAACCCCTCACTACAAACCTGAGGAATGAAGACCACTTCAGCTCTAGCAAGTGTTCTTTACATACGCCTTTGGTCTGATAACTAAGAACCTGACTGCCAAGCAACTTCTCTAGCTCATTTGTGTTTATATGCTAATGACAGGGAATAAACAGCACAAACCATAAAAAAATAAATAAATAAATAAATAAATAAATAAATAAATAAATAAATAAAAGTCATTAGCCCTAAGTAATTTTCCCTGTGTGATGTGTTTGTATTATATTCTGTCTCTTTTGTCTTGCTGTGCCTAAGGTGACTGACAGCAGTTTTAACAAAAGCCTGGCCCACTCTGGCTTCCCTCCCATCCTTCCGTATGTATTGTGGGCTTCTTCTTGAAACCTCTTTTTTTTTTTTCTGAAAGCGTGACGTTCAGGACTCAGAGCAGTTTGTTCTTTCTCCTTTTCATTTGCATAAACAGAAAGGTGTCAAGAGGGTGTGAGAAAGTCACGTTCTCAAGGAGCAGATGAGTACACATTCCTTTTTGGAAATGAGAAGAAATGAAAACTGTTCTGGTTGTTGGTCGGCCTTCTGGAGTGCTTCTCCCTCCTTGAAGTCCATAATGAGCATGGGCAAGTCCATGAGCTCCTGGACCACCACGCCCCTCTAGCAGAGGATGGGTGGATTATTTTTTTTTTTCATTGAAGCAAGCAAAGTTCTGGTGCCTTACTTGTAGTTTGCAGTCAGTGGGAATTAATCATCATGCGCTGCATCTTTGCAGTGTTGTTTTATGTATCAAAGGAAGAAGAATGCTTAAGTCAACAGCTTTTGGGATCCACACATCTGCTCCATATGTGTGGGGAAGCCTAGGTCCAGCCTTGTATGTCCTTTGGTTGGTGGTTCAGTCCCAGGGGTCCAGGTTAGTTGATTCTGTTGGTCTTCCTGTAGAGTTCCTTTCCCCTTTGTGGCCTGCAATCCTTCCTCCTATTCTTCCATAAGAGTCCTCAAGCTCGATCCACTGTTTGCCTGTGGGTGTCTGCATATGTCTGGATCAGCTGCTGGGTGGAGACTCTTAGAGGGTAGCCATGCTAGCTATCTGCAAGCATAATAGAACAGCATTAATAGTGTCAGGGGTTGGTACTTGCCCATGGGATGGATGTCAATTTGGGCCAGTTATTGGTTGGTCATTCCCTCAGTCTACTCCATCTTCCATGCCTACATTTCTTGTAGACAGGATAAATTTAGAGTCAAAGTCTTGTGAGTGGTTTGATGTCCCAATCATTCTGCTGTTGCCTGTATGTGGGATATGTTTTTCTAGCTGGGCAGCCTTGTCTAGCCTGAGTGGAAGAGGATGCACACAGCCTTGAAGAGAGTTGATGTAACAAGGATGGGGGGATACCAAGGAGGCCCCCACCTGATTAGAGGATAACGGAAGGATTGTGAAGGGGTTGACTGGGTGTGTACTTGTTGCAATAGATGTTGCCTTATTGAAGGAAGCATGCCACTGTAGGCATGGGCTTTAAGACCCTCATCCTGGAAGTCAGTCTTTTTCTAGCTGCCTTCCAATGAAGATGTAGAACTCTTAGCTCTTCCCATACCATGCCTGCCTGGATGCTGCCATGCTCCTGCACTGATTATAATGAACTGTACCTCTGAACCTGTAAGCCAGCCCCAATTGAGTATTATCCTTTTTAAGAGTTGCCTTGGTCATGGTGTCTGCTCACAGCAGTAAACCCTAACTGAGACAGAAGTATTAGGTGAAAGTAGCCAGAACTTCTCCATTTTAGTTTCTTAAAGCTGTATGCAAGTATATAATTATATCAAAAACTTCAATTAAGAATATCAGTAAAACCCTTTAGCCAGAAAAAGAATGTTTAAGTCCTGTAGAGGGAAACTTCCTTAAATATTTATGATATTCTTCTTTGTGACTTTGTGTTATATGAGAGTGACTTTATAGATGCCTACTTCTGTAATTTAATTTCCCAAGTGACTATTTTACTTTTAGACTGGTGACTTTTGTGGAAATTTTAAATTATCACCTGAGGAATAATTTTCATATTTAGTTTCAGAAGGCAGAAATCATAGGAACTCAACTTTAAAAGGCCTAAGGTAAGATCTGAAATTATAAACCTATTAGAAGAAAATTCAGGGCAAATGATTCATATCCTGGAATGGGTCAAAATGGACTAAAGGATCACATTAAACAACAGAGTTTCTTCACAGCAAAGAAAACAATTGGCAGAGTGAAGAGGAATTTAAAGAACGAGGCAAATATTTTAAAATTTTAAAATTATAGATCTAGCAAGAGGCCAATGGTTAGAATGTGAAATGATATTGAAGTCCAAACACAACTGCAGAATAAACAGCCAGCAAACACAAATATATCGAAAGATGGGCAACATTAGAATATGAATTTCTTACAAAAAGACACTCAGGTGGCCCAGTGAGATAGGAAAAAGTTCTCAGTGGCATTAATGTAAGAAAAGCAAATCAAAACTGCAATGTGACCTCACCACACTTTACTGAAAGTGCAGATGTGCACCAAAAACCCAGAGGACAAACCCTGGAAAGGACGTGATGATACAGAAACCCTGAAACATTGTGATTATAGAAAACATTATGGAATTTCCTTAAAAAAAAAAAAAAAGAGCCATTTTATGACCGAGCAAGCCCACTTCTGAGGCAGGAGTACCAGGAGGAATAGAACTATGTCTGCTGAAGTGATGTCTACACGATCGTGTTCATTGTGGCACTATCAACAATAAATGGAATTAGAAAAAACAAAACAAAACAAAACAAAAACCCATCCTGAGTAAGGTAACCCAGACCCAGAAAGACAACCATGGTATATACTCACTGATATGTGAAAATCAGCTCTGAGGTACAGAATAACCATGCTATAATTCATTGTCCCCAGGAAGCTAAATAACAAGGAGGGATGGGGAGGATGGAAGGTGAGAGTTGTTGTCAAAAGTATTTAAATCCCAGCTTTGGGCTTCTACCTTACCTTAGATCATTGAGTTCCTGGATTAAAAAAGCACACTCAAAGCCTTTATATTTACAATAAAGATTAAGAAGCACAATAATTGGGCAGCTGTCTACCCTGCATGCTGTTAGAATCTACTTTCCTATCTCCAACCCAGAATTACTACTTAGTACTTACTGTGTTTCATCTAGGCTGCTCTTAACTCCAACTGAGTAGCCCACAGGGCTCAGTTAGCCCATGGCAGCTTCTCCTTCTCTCTCCTGCACACTCTTCGTTTTCTTTTCCTCTGACTCAAGCCCAGGAAACCTAAACCCCTCCTATGTCTTTCTTGCCCAGCTATTGACTGGCACATTTTTATTTACCTATTAGAAACAACTTAGAAACAGGGTCCCTCAACCTCTTACTTGGGACTCTCTCCTCTCTGGGGTGGCCAGTCTTCGGAGCCCCAAATTAGCATTAGAATACAAGCAACATTAGGCCAACCCACTGCAGAGAGTAGTGGGAGAGACAACTGGAATGGGAGAGCACCTGTGAGATGAGCTAGAACCTAGCGTAATGGAAACTCCCAGGAATCTACCACTCCTAGCAACGGTGGAGAGCCTGGACTGGACATCTCCTATAAGACTTCCAGTGGAGGAATTGGGACACCAACCCAGGCACAAAACCTTTGACCTATAATGTGTCCTGCCTACAAGATGTAGTAGGGTAAAGGTGGCACAGAAACTATGGGGGTGGCCAACCCATGAATGGCCCACCTTGAGACCTGTGACGTGACAGGGAGCCCACCCCTGACACTGCCTGAAGTGCCAGGAATGAGAGGCTGCATAGTCCAGAGACCTAGGATAGAAAATGATTCCTCATGATATTCTGCTGTACTCATAGACTGGCACCTAGCCCAATTGTCAGTGGCTGGCTAAAGACCAGCAACTGATGGAAATGGATGCAGAAACCCAGAGCCAAATATTAGGTGAAGTTCAGGGAATCCTGGGGAAGATGGGAGGAAGGATTCAGGGAGCCAGAGATGTCAAGAACACTCTAAGAAAAACCCACAGAGTCAATCAGTCATAGGGAATCATAGAGACTGAATTTGCATTCAGGAAGCCTGTGTGGGAGTGGCCTAGGCCTTCTGCATATATGTTATAATTATGGAGCTTGGTCTTCTTGTGGGACTCTTTAATAGTGAGAGCAGGGGCTGTCTCTCTGTTGCCTGTTTTTGGGTTACCTCATCTAGCCCCAATATGAGGGGAGGTGCCTAGCTTTACTGCAACTTTATAAGTCATGTTAGGTTGATATCCATGGGAAACCTGTCCTTTTCTGAAAAGAATCAGAGGAGTGGATGGGGGGTAGGGCAGATGGGAGGTAGGGAGAGCAGATTGGAGGAGAGGAGGGAGGAGAAACAATGGTTGGGATGTAAAAAAAACAAACAAACAAACAAAAAACAGGTGTGTGTGTGTGAAAAAATGGAAACCATTTAAATGTCCATTACCTGTTGAATTGTTAAAGAAAATGTGATAGATACATATATATATACTTATCTATATATCAGATGTATTTATCTTATCTGTATATCTGATCTCTCTCTCTCTCTCTCTCTCTATATATATATATATATATATATATATATATATATATATATGAATATTATTCAAATACAAAGAAGGAAACCCTGCCTACTGTGGTAGCAAGGATGGTACTGGAAATCATTTTACTAAATGAAATAAGTCAGACACAGAATGATGAGCACAGTATCATGTGGACCCCCAAGGAGGTTTATTAATAGATACTGAGAAGAGAAGGGCGATTACTAGGTTCTGGGAAGAGTTGGTGGTGATAGAGCTCACAGTGATGGATCTTAAGTTGTAGTTAGAGTCAAAATTTTAGAGTGCTTTAAGTAGGGTCACTATAGATACCAATTGCATTTTTTATGTTTCAGAGAGCTGAAAGAAAGTAATGAGAATGTTTATTCTATATAAATGTGATAAATAATTTAGGAGACAAGTGTTACCTAAATATACAGTGTGTGTAAAAGTATCATATAAATGTACTAAGTAAACTCTTAACCTTAACTCTAACCTATAATCACATAGATGTGCCTCTAAAATGTACAGTTTAAAAATTTTTTATCTATCAGTTAAAATAAATTTCATTTTAAAGACAGATTTTTTTTAAAAGAAATTGATAGTGGTAACTGAAGCTCAAAAATTAACAATCGGGCCGTAGAGATGTCTCAGTAGGTAGAGAAACTAACAAATACACTTAAGTGACTTCTGGATCCCACAAGATGGCAGGTGAGAACCAACTTTCCAAAGAGGTTTCCTCTGGCTTAACACACATGTCATGGCATACACAAGCCAGCACACACACACACACACACACACACACACACACACACCACAAAAATAAATGATTATTAGCTTGATTTGGCTTGTTAAAACCAGTATCGTAATCAACCAATGGCAAGGTATTGAACTTCCCTAGCTCAAATTTTCTTATTATAATCTGATAATCCTATTTCATTGGATTATTTTGAGTGTTGAATTATCAATGGAAAATTCCAGGCATATAAGATTGTTCAATAAATATTGGTAATCTTCATCTTCGTTTTGCAACTTCCACAGGTCTTTTCTACACACGTCCTTTTGATTCTTCCATCTCTGTTCTCCCCGTAGAGAAGACTATTACTGTGATGGTTTGGAGAGAAGACTGTTACTGTGAAGTAGTCAGGGGATGAGACAGAACGTTTCCTTCCCTATAAGATGGTAGGACTAAGTAAAACCCAGAGAAGATGTCTTCGTCAACAAGGTTGTGAACATTTGTAAATGTCGATGTCCTGTGTCCTGAAGAACATGCAGGGTGCTATTGACCTTGCCATCCAGTTCTGTGACCTCGTGTTTCATTGCGAGGATTTCCACATTTCTGATAGTTTGAAAGCATAGCATTGGCATTCCTAACCTGTTGAGAATATGCCCCGGCCCACGGGACACTTTATTCTATGGTCCTTGAGGGGGGATCACAAACCTAGAGAGAAATGGGAATAAAGAAAGAGACGGAGACCATGCATGTTTGTCATAGTCTCTTTTACTAAGGGGAGATGCTCAGGTTA
>NC_034602.1:58936665-58968230 GCF_900095145.1 Mus pahari
AGAGAAGAGAAGAGAAGAGAAGAGAAGAGAAGAGAAGAGAAGAGAAGAGAAGAGAAGAGAAGAGAAGAGATAGAAAACATAGGCTGAAAGGAACCAATGTGGAATAGAATACTTATATAAACATGCAACCTGGAGTACAGACTAAAACCAAGTATATGTAGATATTTGCTGAAAACCAACTTACATATTGTTTCAAGAACCTAAGGACACTATGAAAGAATTAATAAACAAATCTCCATTATGGTTCTATTATCTTTGCCTGAAGCAATTTTGACTTTTAGCCAGACACCTTTCTTATCAAGAGTTGATAAGCCTGGGCTTAGTTTGTGTTCATTTTCATATCTATAATTATTGATGGATGGAGAAGAAGCAAAATTATTGCTAGGAAAAGGTTTACCATATTATAGCAGATATATATGCCAATAATTCCCCCAGTTGTTTCTTAGCAAAATCTACCATTGTTGAACTAGGCGCCTGGAAACTGAGGAATGAAGAATAACACATATTTTAAGGACCAATTTAGAGGTTACATATGGCAACTGCTAGAGACACGGTCTATGATGGTGTTCAAACCTAGAAACTCCAAGTGCCATGGTGGCCTCATTTAGAGAGAGCGAGGGAGACGCAAAGAAGTTGGCAAATAGTTGTTTTTCTACATCAATGAGAAGAGGACCATTAAAGGTCAGGGACAAGGGAGTATGGGGTAGAGACACAGGGATAACCCTATGCTAATGAGCTGTAAATGAGCGAGGCTCTTCATGTTCAGTGTTGATGTTCACCAGAAAGCATTAGCTGCAAGCGAGCCTCTGAGGCACCAAAGGAACAGACACTTGGGTAAGCAAACACTAACTGGCCGCTGTCTTGAACACTCCTTGAGCCTGAACAATGAAGACATGAAACAGACTGCTATAGTGGCAGACATAGGGCATAAGCATGAATCAAGCTGCACAGGCTACAGATATTTTAAAATTAATTAATTAATTATTTTTACACTCCATATTTTATTCTCCTCCACCCTGTCCACTGTCCAACTGTTTCACATCCCATACCTCCTCCCCAGCCCCTGTTTCCACATGGATGTCCCCACCTCCCATCCTACCTGACCTCTAAACTCCCTGGGGCCTCTAGTCTCTTAAGGGTTAGGTGCATCATCTCTGAATGAACACATACCCGGCAGTCCTCTACTGTATGTGTGTGTGTGGGGGGGGGGGGCGGGTAGGCTTATATCAGCTGGTATATGCTGCCTGTTTGGTGGTCCAGTGTTTGAGAGATCTTGAGGGTACAGGTTAATTGAGACTGCTGGTCCTCCAGTTTCTTTCAGTCTTCCTAATTTAACCACAAGGGGTCAGCTGCTTCTGTCCATTGGTTGGGTGCAAATATCAGCATCTGACTCTTTCAGCTGTTTGTTGGGTCTTCCGGAGAATGGTCATGATAGGTCCCTTTTTGTGACTGCTCCATAGCCTCACTAATAGTGTGAGGCCTTGGGACCTACCCTTGACCTGGATCCCACTTTGGGCTTGTACCTGGACCTTCTTTTCCTCAGGCTCCTTTTCATTTCCATCCCTGTAATTCATGCATGTCCTTTTGGGTCTGAGTTGCCTCATTCAGGATGGTATTTTCTAGTTCCATCCATTTGCCTGCAAAACTCAGGATGTCCTAATTCTTAATAGCTGAGTAGTATCCCATTGTGTAAATGAACCACATTTTCTGTATCCATTCTTCTGTTCTGGGACATCTGGGTTGTTTCCAACTTCTGGTTATCACAAACAAAGCTGCTATGAACATAGTAAAACATGTGTTCCTGTGGCATGGTAGGTCATCTTTTGGGTATATTCCCAAGAGTGGTATAGCTGGGTCTTCAGGTAGATCTATTCTATTTTTTCTTTCTTTCTTTTTTTAAAAAAAATTTTTAATTAGATATTTTCTTTACTTACATTTCAAATGTTATCCCCTTTCATGGTTTCCCCTCTGAAAACTCCCATCACATACCCCCTCCCCCTGCTCATCAAGCCACCCACTCCTGCTTCCCTGTCTTGGGATTCCCCTACACTGGGCCATCAAGTCTTCTCCAGACCAAAACACAATTCACAGATCAAATGAAGCTCAAGAAGAAGGAAGACCAAAGTATGGATACTTCAGTCCTTCTTAGGAGGGGGAACAAAATACCCATGGGAGGAGATACAGAGAGAAAGTGTGGAACAGAGACTGAAGGAACGACCATTCAGAGACTGCCCCACCTGGGGATCCATCCCATATACAGTCACCAAACCCAGACACTATTGTGGATACCAAGAAGTGCTTGCTGACAAGAGCCTGATATAGCTGTCTCCTGAGAGGGTCTGCCAGAGCCTGACAAATTCAGAGATTGATGGTCTCAGCCAGCCATTGGACGGAGAACAAGGTCCCCAATGGAGGAGCTGGAGAAAGGACTGAAGGAGCTTGCATCCCCATAGGAGAAACAACAAGTATTCCAAGAAGGCTCAAAATGTAAGGAGGAGAAATTACCATGGTGCTTAATTTTTATAAGTAAATAAAGAAACACGGAGTCTCAAAGCATCTCCACTTATCAAAGTCCTCCATGTTGATTACCAACTCCATGTGGTCTATCTGTGATCTACTCTCTGTGTTAAGAACATCTTTATTCTCAGGTTGCAGCTCGGATCTGACTTGGGAGAATGAGGCTCTTCTACTGTTTGGCCAAGAGACAAAATGCAGTGATGCTAATAGCCAAAATTACAAGAAACTAAGAGAAAAGACACATTGAAATTCCCGGATTGTAGGTTAAAGTGCATCTTATTTTGCTTACTCCCATTTTCTATTGCTCTAAATTGAACACATATTTCCCAATGAAATAAGGAAAGGGAGTGGTAACATTGCCATATAATATGGTAAGGTAATATCCTGGGTTTCTATTTAAATATAAAGTTTAAAATATAAGGTATACGTTTCTATTTAACTGTGTGATAAAATGACACCAATAGGCTTTGAATGCCTCACTTGCCTGAACTAAGAAACTGCGCAAAGAGTTGAAGATTTGAGAGTTTAACATGTTCTGAGATCCTCAAAAAGTCCCACTATGCTAATGGATTAAGCAGAAACTGGAGAAGACAATAGACCCTCAATTGTAAACAAAGCGATTAGGAAGTATTGAAATATTTTGTGTGATAGGTAGCTTTGATCACATTTGTGCTGAAGTCAGAGGGCAACAGTGTCCAAGGTCAATGTTACACCAAAACAAGCTATAGATGGTCAAAGTGAGCTGAAGTGGTGAGGACCATGATGTGGCCCACACAGGAGAGGCTTGCAGATTTTACTCACTGAATTTTTTGGAGGACAGGATGGAAAGATGAGAGGAAGGAGTTAAACCATATGCGTGGCTTGGCTGGAATGGAGCAGGATGGTGTAGACTTTCTACTTCAATGTTTCATGGGTAAGCATCAGAGACCATCAGTACACCAAATACACTGAGTATCGGAACAGAAGCAATATGAATCTAGGCCTTTGGCAAGAGCGTTAACTGGGGAGTGGGCAGGCTGCACTGGGGCCAAATGCTTATTGATCCCATATCTCTTCCCGGTTGTGCAAGAAACATGTCCCAGGTTCAACAGAAGTACTCACAGCTTTTAATATTTTGACGTTATTTACTCTCCCATTGAAACAAGGTTCCATTTGGTCTTTCCAAAGTCCAGAGCCCACTTGACCAAGAGTAATACGAGACCCAGTTTGATTGAAGTTTAAATAAATCATTTTCTCAGCTAAATAGGGTTTTGTGTGCTAGTCTCCTGTCTCTTAGCATCAGTCTTTTATTAAAAATCTTAAAATGATCTTTTATCACTCTCTGGGGAAATAAACATAGCCTTTGAGCTGTTTTCTTTCAGGCTAAGCCAGAATCATCATCAGCATAGTTAATCATAGCCTGTTCTAAATCCCAGCATCCCAACAGACCTTACAAGGAGGCTTTCTGTTTCCCCATAAGGACACATGGGCAGGGAAGTGTGGGGCAAGACTCTGATAATAATTTTCTCTGGCATTATCAGAGTTGGGGATTTTGTTTCCTGTATCTATTTCTCCCAATAATATGCTCCAATCTATAATGCATACCATCTAACACATGTTTGCTAATGTTGCTCCCTCAGCTAAGCCAGAGGTAAGTACCTCTAAGCAGAAATGTGTAGAGTGCCTGTCAAGGAGGTAGACATGTTTTCTTCTCAAGTCTCTAATTTGTCAACTCTCTTCTCTTATTCCTCGTACAACACAGCAGCAGGGTGGATCATCAACACAGGATGAGTCTAGAGTGTGTAGTTCTGAGACAAGTATTTAGTCACATTCTAATCTATCCTGTTATTACTGGAAGTGAAGTTTTCCAGAATTGATTGCAGTCTATAACTTGCTGAGTTTTGGCAGTGATGTGATTGATTCACTATTCTATCAGTTACTTAATTAGAATGAATTATTCCTAATACTTCTTGACAAATGACCTAATTATTATGCTAATCACAATGATCTAAGTCTTCAATGCTTTCTAAAGTGTATTCTGCCTAATGGGGTTTAAAAATACGTGTGTAATTATGGTCTTAGCAAAATCTGGAAGAATGCTTTGACAGATATTTTTATTTATACTTAGACATTGAAAAACACTAAGTATGAGATAACTTTTGCTTTAAACTTACCAATTTCTTCAATGTCCTTTTCTTTTCCAAATATAAAATTGTGAATCAAAGTAATAAATAAAATGGCAACTGACTCAGTAAAGCTGAGGAGTGAAGTGGAATTTCACATTCTGCCTTTCCTTTGAGGAGTTTCAGCTGTGACGTGCATTTTTCCCTTAGGATGGCAGAGGGGGTAAAATGATTGGTATTTTCTGCTACGTTGTGTGTCTTAACCATTCATGGGAGGAACAACTGTATTGGGGGCTAATGATCTGTTCATGCCAAGAACATCTCTTCTTTGTTTCCTTACTTTGTTTAAAGTCTCTGACCCAAGTCCTGTCTTGCATTTGTATTTGTATTTGTACCATCTTTGTATTTGTATTTACCTTAACTTTATAATGTTAATATTTAAAAGTTTTTGGATTTTGATTATTCTCAGTAATAATAACTTCATTAATCATTATCTCCAAAGGGCAGTAAAAACATGAACATCAGAAACAGGATCAAGGAACTAGAAGGGTATTAGATCAAATACTGGGTATTAGATCAAACAATTGTGGTTACCTCATGAGTGGGTCTCTAAAATAAAGAGCATGTTAGAAATGAAATAGATATTATACTCAGTTTTGTGGAAGTTTAGTCATGGTACTTTTTTTTAAATACTTGGATGTAGTAACTTATGGTAGAAGATGGAGTGGGAAAGGCAATTGTAGATTTTATGACATGGCCGGCTGTGATGGCTTTTTCTGCGGCCACTTTTCCTGGTGATGGTAGTTTATACTCAACATCTCTGCATTCATTTGGTTGGTCATCAAATACTGACTTTTCTCAAGATGCATGTGAGTTTTTGGAAAGATTTTTGGATGACATTGCACTATATGTAGTATGTATGGAGGGACCAAAGACTGGCTAAATTCATGATCATCTTGGTGACTAATGAGAAGGTAAGATTTCATCTCTAGTTAATGCTATTGTTTATTTGCCTTCATGGCACCAGGCAACCTAGAGTTACACTTTTAATGTAGTAAAGAGAAAGAGAGATCAAGAAAGCAAAATTGTAAACCACCAGTTTGGAGACAGCAGGGAGAGAAATTGGAGACTGGTTTTCCAGTTTAGAAAGATGGCACATATATTTTCATTTGCTTTCTCCTTAGCAGGGAGATTTGACCAGATGTGCTAATTCCAAGAATGATGGATCAGGCTATGATTATCTCAGAACGAGGCAGAAGAATCACTTAGATTTGCCCACTCTCTTGCCCTAATCAGTCTCCTACCTCCTAGCCCAGTTATAGAGACCTCATGGTTTTTCATGATCCTGCAGTTGTGTGTGTTCAGCCCTGTAGCCCATACTTTCCTACCCTTGATTCTGTATTCTTCTAGGACCAGGACAAGGAATGCTGCAGCCTGTCTTATTTTGATGTTCATTCTGGAGCTGGGAGACCATGACTGTGCTTTCTGTTTTGTAATATGCTGACTTGGCTATGCTCTGGGACTGTTAGACTCAGGCAAGTGCTTCCTCATTTGGGCACGTTCCCAATATTCATAGTTCTGTTGGGATTTGTAGTCCACTCATGCCAAATAAAACCTTAAAGGAAAACAGTAGTTTCATACTGCATTAGGAAGTGATATGTTTTTCCTTTTACTTGAGAGAGGGCACAATGTGTTCTGTGTTGTTTATGGTGCCCACAACATTTTGATGAAAGAAAAGCTTGATACTTCCAAGTCTTTGCAAATTTTAGGAGGCTGAACCCATTAATTCTTTGACCTGACTCAAATACATTCAATAAGCTACCATACATTATAATATTAGTAAGCAGATGTCACAGTAATCAGCCATTAAATTACGTGAAAATATCTGTCAGAAGCAAGCCTATTCTGTTTTGTTTCATTTAGGTGTGAAGACTATAAAATAGTGGTCAGAACAGCCACTAGCTGTTGTCAAATCAATTCAGTGTGCTGTTTTAGAGGATAATAGACATTGAGATGTGTATGAAAAGGTTAAATGACATGTGCAACCTGTGTGCTTCACTTGACCTAATCATTCTCTGTTGCAAATTTGGGGTCTTCTCTTTCATGCCACTACTGTTCTTCAAGGGTTGCCAACTTCACTCCATGTTTAGAGGGCTCTATGGTTGTAAGAGGGTGTGTCCATCTACACTCAGAGAAACTGAGGTAGTTCAGAGTATTTTTAGTGAAGTCTCAATGACAAATGTGTATAACAATGGGTAGCCTGGCTGTGGTCATCAGTAAGAACCCTCAGCAGATGATGAAAGAGTAGCACATATGGCTATCCAACAGAGGTGACATTAAAATATTCTCTTAATTGTACTGTTTTAATAATATCTCAAGGCTTTTTGAGAATTTGATATGTGTTAGGCACTTTTATAGACTTAAGGCATACTATAATAAAGAAGATAAAGCTATCTCATTATTAAAGAGTAGGTTCAAGTGAGTAAAGTGTGAAGTTGTAATAAAGCTTGAAGGGTAATGGGATAATAAAACAGGGTGGAGTGGTGGAGAAGTAACTGGGAGGGGCTGTCGTTTAAATTACTAAGAGAATCCACAGTGTGAGAGTGACATTTAAGGTGATACCAGATTATCAGCTGAAAGCAGAGTATTCTAGGCAGGTGGAAGAACTAGTCTAAAGTCCTAGTCTCTGAGAAGAGAGATATGGCCATTGTGTGCTAAACAAGGGGATGGGAAGGAAAGGAGGTGTGAGTAGGAAGTAGCAGGAGTCGGCTCGTTCAGCACCATGGACACAGACAAGGAGCTTGGTAGACGGGCTACAAGAAACATATCCAACCAAGTTGCAGTCTTAACCCTCTACCCTTGCAAAGTTCCCTTAAGTTTTTATGATCCCCCCTCCCCCAACAGTAACAGCAGTACTTTCACTTCCTGAAGACCCAGATCAAGAAGTCACAGTTCTTTCTGATGGCCCTGTATTCCTAGTATTCCTTGAACCAGGAAAATGTCAAGATCAAGGAAAAAAATAAAACACATAGACAGCTGTGTATAAACTAGATTACAGAGGGGTAAGTGGAGAAACTGAGGTCTCATGCAGGAGATTATGTACGGCCAAAGTGGAACATGAGTGGGACTCTTTTGGCAGTCACGGTGCTGACAAAGGGACACAACTGGGGTGCATACTGAGCAGGTGGATCCCACAACTGCTACTGCAGTGGATATGGGAAAAAGAAAGGAAAGAAAGACATGAAGGAAGGAAGAAGGGATGGTGGCTTATAGGTTGTAGCATGCATAGAGGAATGATAGGACCAGACAGAGGCAAGAAGGAGTGAGCAAGTGAAGAAACAGGAGTTTGATATGTGATGTGAATTAAACATCCAAATAAGGGTGTCAGGCAAGTTATTGGTACATAAATATAGACTCATTCAGTTGAAACCCCCCTCACTATTTCAATCAATGTGAATGAATTAAATAATCTAAGGGGATACAGTAGAGAAATTACAGAAATTGACATAGAAATGGGAGGATGGAGGGCATCTAAAAGAAGGCAAAGATAATAAACAGAAAGAAAACCCCAGGAAGGGAACATCAGAAGAATGATGACTTGGACCTGAAGGTGGAAAGCGTTTTTAAGGAGGTAGTAGCTGGCCATGCAAGTGCTTCTGAGCTGTATAAACCAAGACCCAAAAGTGACTCCTGCCCTTGGGCAAGATGAGAAGCAGGATTGACCTTGACAGAAGGGAGTAGAGGAAAAGATGTACATTGAGAAAGAGACGCTAGTTCCATACAGAAATCTTTAAAGCTGGCTTCTGTGAAAGGAATGTAAGTTTAGGGGAGAAGTTTTGTCTGTATTTTCTCCTTTAAAGCCAGAGAACACCAGAGCAAGGCAGTGATCCAAGAGAAAGATATGTAATCATTTTGTTCTCTCTGTCTGTCTGTCTGTCTGTCTGTCTGTGCCTGTCTGTCTTCCCCAGAAGACATCTTAGAAGAGAGGATAGAAAGATTGTAAGAACCAGAGGATAGGAAGGAGTGCTGTAAAATAATGTCCCCTGAACCTTACAGGGCTGGTGTACCTGTGAACGCATGATAGTTATGGCTGCTGGAACAGGGCAGGGGGGTGTTAGCCATTTTCTGATTTGAAGAAATAAATGAAAGAATCAGTTCAACATCTGGATTTGATCATTTGTGGAAAGAACGGGAATGAGAACGGAGGAGGCCTGGGACGGTGCACAGTGAAGTCTAATCTTTTCCAAGCAGGGGGAGGGAACATGTTGAGGTGAGAAGTAGGGGTGGGGTGAGGATGGCATGTTTCAAGAAGAGAACGGCAAGTGGAATTAAATGTGCCTAAAGTTTTTGCTGTACCAGAGAGAGCACGCAGGAAAGGATTCAGTAGCACGGGCCAGTAGCACGGGCAAAACTGAAGAAACTAATGCTTGGCTGGAGGCAGAGAACTTTCAGTGGAAGCAGTAGGGGCCACAGTCATCACGGTCATGGTGTGGGTTGAAATGGGAATGGAAATTGGAAGATCAGTCATGTAGGAAATTATGGGAAGTTTTTTTTTTATCAACTAAGGAGGGAAAAGTCAATTAACTAGAAGATGTGAAATCAGAGGGACTTTTGTAAGAGAAGGCAGATAGGAAAGTATTGTTAAATGTTGCTAGAAAATGAAACACTGAATGAAGAAGTTTGAAGATAAAGAGGTTGGAATAACACATTCATTTAAGATCTCTGGTGTGTATAGCACTTTGGCTTTCACTTGGGAGAAAGATGTTTTCCTTTCTGCAACCGAGAGACTAATAATGTTATTGGTGATGGCAGTGAAGGCAACTAGCATTTACTGAAGTCGATGTGTGCCAAGCCTCTCAGATGGCTTCTCCCATTTAACTTTCCCACTAGATCCCCATCATCCATCACCATCACACCCTTCATTGATTCCCTTGCTGCACTTGAATAATAGTCCAACCTCTAATGAATCCTCCTCTCATTATTTCCAGCAGAGATATGAAAAAAGAGGACTAGCCAAATTCAAACGGGAGAGCTTTGAGCAACAAATCTTAGCTCTGAATTCCCACTGAACAACCTTACACAGCTCCTAAACTGAATACATAAACAGAAAAGGGAGTTGTTGGATGAGGCCCCTATAGAACTGTTAAAACCCAGAATTCCTGGCTGTTGTGTTAAAGGCCCAGGTCTGACTTGATTGGAGTGGAAGTGGCCTCAAGCCATGGGACATTCTGTGGTTCCATGTACTTGCCTATCCTGAAACAATGACTGCTTTTCCTTCATCTTTGGTTCTTTAATTGATTATTTATTTATAATTTTGGAGAAATCTTATAGACAGGCAGTTGGTCTGATTCTGATAGGGTCAGCTGACCTTTGCATTGGATTGAGCGACTAGGAATGCCTAAATTTGAACTGGATTCCCTTCCTGAATGCTGTTTTCTGGATCCAAAGGAAATATATGATCCCAGCCCTGGTCATGCTTTCCAGACCAGCTTTTGTTAGAATTTCCAGAAGCTGAAGGTAGACTCCTGAGAAAGGCTATTGGTTGGCATAGGAAAGAAAACAAACAAAAGATTAAGATAGTTCTGTTTGACCCAGCAGGCAATTTCTGATCATTGCAGTGAATGTAACCTGATGCGTTGAGATGTTTGTTTTAGTTTTAATCATGTTGTTAGCACTCTCCATCTAGCTGCATTTCTCTCTCAGAGAGGAACATCCTGGAATTGAAGATGGAAGACTGTATGAGCCAAAGAACACTAAGGAGTGCTGCAAAATGATGTCTCCTGGACATGACAGCATGAGTAGCCACTACCTCATGACAGCTGTATCTGTCTGAATGGGTGGTGGTGGGGGGTGATGTTGAGCATTTTCTGATGAAAAGGGAAGGAAGAAATAAATGAATTATTGGAAGTTTTGTTTGATCTTGGCAGGTAGATTTATTGTACTGTTTTTTCATCTCACAGTGTACCTCAAATAATTTGATTCTTTTCTTTAGTTTTCAGGGTGATCACACACAGACACAGATTTTCCTTCCATCTACCTTGGCTGCCCATTTTGGCAAGAGTTTTCATGTCACAGGGAATGAGAAAGGGTCAGGATGGAACCCAGAGTCAGTGCGGGGAAATGAGAGTTTATCTCCACACAGACACTTCCTTCTAACGCTAACAGGACAAAAGGAATGAGAAAAGACAGTCAAGTAACAACACAACTGAGAAAAAAGAAAAGACAGGAGGAATAAGAAAAAGAAAGCATGCATTAGAGCAGACACATAAAAATCAAGTGTGGCTTGATTGTTTAGTACACATTAGTGTGGGAGTCCTTATAAACTTAACCTTTTCAAAAGCCTTTCAGTAGCCCTGGTGAGATCATGCATATTTGCTGGCTAAAAGGAATCAGCACATAAATACACATGTATAACACAACATACTGCATACACAGACACACCTACCTCTTGGACACCACAGCTACATTTTTATGGAATGATCAGAACAGTGTGCTTTGCTTTGCCATTCTTACAGCCCAGAGAAGAGGCCTGGCTTGTCCCTTGTCCCCTCCTGCAGCAGCTCAGGAATACTGCAGCAGCTCTACACCCTGGCATGCTGATGACAAGGTGTGTGATAAGTTTGCATCCCAGGAGAAAGTGTTCTTCATGTGGGTATTAAACCCTGATGCCCTAGAAAAGGAGATGGAGGATACTTACAAAGATGTCTCAGTTATCCAACCCTGACTTGCAAAAGTGGGTTTTGATGCTGGGAGTACACACACAGTAATGAAAGAAGGACTCTATGCATTCAGCAGACATAGTCCTCCCATTGTAAGCTCTCACCTTATCCACAGAGCCCATGTTAGGGCCAGTAACAGGGGTCAGAGCCAAGCGTGTCACTAGCCTCAGTTAGGCCCTCTAAGTGACTGATTGTATCAGATATTGAATGATTTAAGAGAAACCAGTGCACTTTTGGTCAGTACGACATCACAACACAATTACCTTGCTTCTGATTGATATCAGAGCTTAGATGCCTCTTTGGAGGCATCATTGAATGAATTGCTAACAAGCTTCCAGACTCACAGGTCTGAACTGAATTCACCTGACATTTCTTTTTAAAGGCTTTAATGGGTTATCAACTATAATAGACTTTTTGGTACCTGAGTAGTCACACTTTTCAGCCAGGTTAAAAAGGCTCAGTAAGTGTGCATGTGAATGGACTACTGAGGGGACCCAACATATTTGCATCAAAACATGACATTGTCATCTACAGGTGTTGGACTTCACTCATAGCTATCCCGGGACTCCTGTGGTCTATGGACCCACAGGTTAGACACTTCTAGTAGACTTTTGTGAGTAGTCCTTCAGTTTTGGAAGGAATAAAAAGAATAGTTACAGACTGTAGTAAACAAAGAGTATGTGAGCTACAATTAGTAAATTCAGAGACTCACAATTATTCATAGTGCAGAAAATAAGTGACTGTGGTGTGAAGTGGAAATTTCTGGTTTCATTGGACACCCTGTGGCATCATGTGATGTTTTCTTCTGGAAGCTGTCTTATAAAGCAGACATGTGGAAGGATGTCTTGCTGAAGCAGACAAAAGACAAAAGCCCAGAGATGGCACCACCCACAATGGGACCTCCCCACTTGGTCACTAATTGAGAAAATGCCTTACAGCTGGATCTCATGGAGGCATTTCCCCAACTGAAGCTCCTTTCTCTGTGATAATTCCAGCTGTATCAAGTTGACACAAAATTAGCCAGTACAAATCCCCTGCCCTAAACTTATCGGTTAACCTGTCTGAGCTGGTTTACATCAGCCAGCCTCCTCGGTAGGAGGGGCCTCCACTCTAGCTATGTTAAGATCCTGCATGATTGTTCATGCTTTTCATTCAAAGCCTGGCTGAACAACCTCTCTCCTTCCTCATGTTCCCGTTCATCCTGGGACCCGGAAGTCCTGCCTTTACCCTTCCCCAGCAATTGGCTTTTGCTGCCGCCTCCTCCTCCTCCTCCTCCTCCTCCTCCTAATTATATGGCACTAACTTGTCAGGCATCAGGGAGTTAAGGGACAGGGGTTGAGTGAATTTGAGTTATTTGAATGTTATTTGTTATTTGAATGTCAAAATGACACTGGCTTTATAAGAGATTAGGGTAACATGCTCATTACAGAAGGAATAGCAAGAATAGGGACTCTGGAGTATAAAGGAGCTTGGAACTCTTCAGGAATAGAAAGAATCCTGGTGCTAGAGGAAGTCAGAGGCCAGGTTATAATATAGTTTGTATAAAACTTGTTTGAAAACTGGGGAGAATATTTGGGGCAAAGAGATAGAGAGTTCCCTTTAAGCTATGTCAAGTTTTGCTTTGGGTCTAAGCAGCGATTTTTTTTATTAGATATTTTCTTTATTTACATTTCAAATGCTATCCCGAAAGTTCCCTATACTCTCCCCCTGCCCTGCACCCCTACCCACCCACTCCCACTTCTTGGCCCTGGCATTCCCCTGTACTGGGGCATATAAAGTTTGCAAGACTCTCTTCCCAATGATGGCCGACTAGGCCATCTTCTTTTTTTTTTTTTAAAGATTTATTTATTTATTTATTTATTATATGTAAGTACACTGTAGCTGTCTTCAGACATTCCAGAAGAGGGAGTCAGATCTCTCGTTACGGATGGTTGTGAGCCACCATGTGGTTGCTGGGATTTGAACTCAGGACCTTCGGAAGAGCAATCGGGTGCTCTTACCTGCTGAGCCATCTCACCAGCCCCTAGGCCATCTTCTTAAGCAGAGATTTTTAAGTAAGTATTTAGGAATGAGTAGTCCAATAGATTATATAAGCTGCAACTAGAGCTCTTGGTTGTACATATCAATTATGAAATATTCGCTGATATTTAGAACCAAGTGAATGGAAAAGATCATTCAGGAAAAGATAATATATGGAAAACAGGAGAGAATACAGAGCCATTCCCGGGGCATTCTAACATTCAATTGACACACTGAAAAGAAAAATTCTAGTGAAGAGTTATAAAATAGGTTGCGAAGAGATAGCAACACATACAAGAAGTGTTGGTTGGTTTAGGGAGGGTATGAGAATGGAGATGTCAGTGTGGATTTTCCACAATGATCCCAAACAAGACACCTTCCAAATAGGTTCATGTCCAAGGACAAAAGCAAGACAAGAATGGAATGCTCTGGGGATTAGAAATCACACAATGGTCTGAGACACATCATGTGTTTAGCGTATGGTGGCTATTAACACAGATGATGGCTTAGAGGCAGATTTTTTTTTTGTGAGTTTCCTGTGTCAGCCAGTTTTCTAGCCTCCTTCTTTAATGTAACTTTTTTTCTAGGCCAGTTCTTTTCCTTCTGTAAATGTCTATCTCCCTCTCCTGTCCCCAGAGATTAGTCCTTACACATTTTCCTACAACCTGATTTCATGGAGGA
Source organism: Mus pahari (assembly GCF_900095145.1). Taxonomy (NCBI): domain Eukaryota; kingdom Metazoa; phylum Chordata; class Mammalia; order Rodentia; family Muridae; genus Mus; species Mus pahari. The sequence continues at coordinate 58,950,704 of NC_034602.1, forward strand.
GATTTTTTTTTTAAATTGAGGTTTTCTCTTCTCTCAGATGATCTTAGATTGTGTCAAGATGAGATTAAGCTATACAGCACAGTCTACGAGATGCTACTCATTTCTAAATTTTATAGTTGAAATTAAACCACGTAGAGTTGTGTTTTATTCCAAACCACCAGATTTGTTATATATTGCCCAGTGAATCCCAAAGTCCATGTTCTAAATTCACACAAATATATTTTAGCTTAATGAAACTGCCATCAATCTGGAATCTTCCAGTCCTGTGAGGGTGGAACGGTTCCTGAAAAGGGGTGCATGGAGAAATGAGGCTGTAATGAAGCCTACATGAGGAATGATACCTCTTTTCAGTATTGGGGGTTACACTTAATATTTTTTCTTTAATATATTTGCTGTAAGTAAGAGAAAAATATAAGTGTGTCATTTGTAAAGATTAGGTTTTGAGACTTTGGTGTTAGGTAAATTGAGCAGTGTAACTCAGGACCACTTTAGCTCAAATCTTTCAGTTAGTGGGCCGGTGAGCGAGTGCTTCCCTTATGTGTCCATAGGACTTTTGCTATAGATCTAGGCAAGGAGATATCCACTCGTGAATGATTTTTTTCCGATGAATTTTGGCCACCCTTTTCTGTCTCATTGGTAAAGCCTAAGTAAATCAGTGTTCCTCGCTGTGATGTATCATGCTTTTCTGCATACTTTGGTTTCTGTTGTTTTTATGACTCATAACTCTATCTCTAAGCCAAGGCATCAAAATTAGGATTTCTTTTCATCAAAGTTAGTCAGAGCTATATAGTCACACCTTGTCATTTGTAGTCCCCCAAGGAAATTTCGGGACCTGCTTTTCTTATTCCAGAGTGGTCCTGTTTTACAATGAGGAAGGAATGCTGAAAAAAAAAAATCTGAACAGACCATCTTGAATTTACCCACCCAGCCTGCTCACTTGTGAATCGACGTTTCCATTAAAACTCTAGAGGATTGAACTCAGGGAACTGGGGAAAAAGCTGAACACATGAGAATTCCTGGAGTGTAGGGCACTTGGAGAGATGTGTATGAGCTCTCTCCCATACCTCACTGTGCGTTTCTCTTCTGTATCTTCTGTAGTATATTTTATGATGAACCAGTAGACAGTGGGACCAGTAGACAAACAAGCATTTCCTTCAATTCAATGACTTCCTCAATCAAATTAATAAAATCCAAGAATGGGACTCTAGGGAATTCTGGCTTATAAAGTTAGGTCCAAGCCTAGTGTAAACATGCCAGGGTTTACTCTGGACTCCAAGGTGATAGGAATAGTCATGAGAATTGAACATTCACCCTGTGTAATCTAGTAATACCCAGGTAATTGTGTCAGAAATGAGCTAGAGGACACCTAGCTGGTACACACTACAAAATCAATAGCCTTATGTTGGGTGCATGAGTAAATCCCACTGTCCTTTAAGGTCACAAAAATGTGTGATACTAGTGGTGTGAGAGAAGAGGACAAACGGGCAGCTTGCTCTTCACACATGAGTGTTCTTTCCTCTCTGATCTTGTGGCTCACGCCTTTAATCCCAGTACTTGGGAGGCAGAGGCAGGCATATTTCTGAGTTCGAGGCCAGCCTGGTCTACAAAGTGAGTTCCAGGACAGCCAGGGCTATACAGAGAAACTCTGTCTCAAAAAAAAAAAAAAAAATCCTGATGACATCAGAAAGGATTGCTCGGTTAGCTATTCATCTAGTGTTGGGTTGATTGGTACATCAAACAAGTGAAATTAGAAATTAATATTTCATCATGTTAGATAAGGCATGTGTGTTATGTTGGAGTATTTAGTCTATTAACTCCAGCTACTGCCACATATTAGCCAGAGAACATTGACTGACTGCTCAGTAAACAGCCCCAACCACCTCTTAGATTTCTACTTGATCAGTGTTTGCAGAGCAAACAGAAACTTGATAAGGCCCACATAGATTGCAAAATGAATTTCCTGTATGTGGTGCCAACACATTTTTTTTTTATTTCCTGGCAGCCTAGTTTTATTTTGTAGGTTTATTCACCTTTCCAAATTTGCATTCTGCCTTTTCATCCAAAAGCTTTGAAAGATATTTACAGGATGGAGTGAGTAATATTGTAACCCAGGTGACTGGGTTGGAATTGAAAAGCCTCTGCAAAAGGCCACCTATCTTTGTGATCAGAGTTGAAATACTCTTAAATTCAAGTGATTAATCGTGCTATGGGAAGGCACTAAAATTCCATGATGTGTCCTGATTTAGGAGCTATAAAGTGGGAATTTAACAAGCAACACTGTCATTCACTCACATCCACTCTTCTGCGTTACTCCACTTCATTAAGTTTTTAATCACATAAATATTGCTAAACATGCTTATTAACATATTGTTCATTTTCCTTACTGATATATTGCTTCTTTGCAGTATTACTTCCTCCTCCTCCTCCTCCTCCTCCTCCTCCTCCTTCTCTTCCTCTTTCAGCTTGTAGTACAAATCTAAATGGTCTCCCGAGCCACACTCTGAGTAGTGTTTTTCTTTCTGTCTCTTTGCCATTTTATGATAAAAGTGTTCTCGAGGTGAAGTGATCAACAGGGAATCTGAAAGCTGGCTGTGTCTGCTGTAACTGATTGTCTAGCCTCCCTCAAAGGTACTACTTTCACATTTTGCTATGAGGATGTTGAGACATAGAGAAGCCAGGGAACTTGAACAAGATCTCCTACCAGGAAGCTGTTGGAGGGAACCAGTACTTGAATCAGTCTGGCTATAATCCCAGAGCTCCTACAGAATATCCTTTCCTCTCTTAGAAAATTGCTAAAGAAGTATTTCTAGAATTAATTAGCGGGCTGAAAGGAATTTAGTTATTGAGATTTTTGTTATTTATGGACTGAGCGGATGTGTCAGTCTTCGTAATCCTTTGTAGGAAAGCTTGTTTTAGAGATACGGTTAGTTAAAATTGTGACTCTCTTTCTGTCAGTTTCATGTATTTGCACAATGCACTCTGCTTACTCCTACTTCCAACCCACTACAATCTCCCTCCTACCTCTGCCGCCCTCGTCCCCTTTGGCATGTGAATGACCGTGTTTTGTGGCCCATTGATTTTTAACCAGGGTCGTCTGGGTAAGCATGGGAGTGGAACTATCCAGTGAAGTCTGGTGGCCTCAGTAGTCAGTAGACATCTAAAGAAAATGAATCATTATCATTAGAAGACGAACGAATAGTTCACAAGCAGGAGGAGCCCATGAGTCTCTTCAACGTGCATGACTGGCTATTGACAGCTCCGTCTACACAACGGCATTTGTCGTGAGTTTGTGATTACAGTGACTGCGCCATGCTCAGAAGACAATATTTAGCAGGTCATCTTCTAACTCTGATTGCCTTTCTGCTCTGTCTTCCATGATATTACCAGAGAAGTGGGTGGTATAAACGATCCATTTAGGGCTGAACATTCAACTCTCCTTATTTGCAGCTCTTTGAGCATCCAAGAGTCTCTGGATTCACTTTTGTCCTTTGAACTAAGAAGATTTTTTAAAAAAGATTTATTTATTATTATATCTGAATACACTGTAGCTGTCTTCAGATGCACCAGAAGAGGGCATCAGATCTCATTACGGATAGTTGTGAGCCACCATGTGGTTACTGGGATTTGAACTCAGGACCTTCGGAAGAGCTGTCGGTATTCTTAACCACTGAGGCATCTCTCCAACCCCCTGAACTAAGAAGATTTTATATTAAGATTGAAAGTAGCTTTTGTCATTGGAAGGCCATTTAGTGCCATGTCAAGTTAGCCAAACAACAGTAATAAATTAATTACAGGTCTTATGGTTCCCCTAGCTACTTTAGAAAATTTAATGGCATTAAAAAGTATTTTAGTTTTGTATATATTATTTAATATTTGTGTGTGTGTGTGTGTGTGTGTGTGTGTGTGTGTGCATGCCTGTGTGAGAGATTGCTCACATGAATGCAGTGCCAGTGAAATGCAGAAAAGGGCTTTATTTCCCCTGGAGCTGGCATCAGTCACCTGACATGAGTGCTGGGAATTAAATTCTGCTCTTCTCCAAAAATAACATATGCTCCTAATATCTGAGCCCTTTCTCCTTACCTAAGCCATGGGGTTTTGACTGGGTTTAAAAGATCAAGCATGCATTCTTTTCTGTAGAGCAGGCTGCAAATATAATCAGAGGACAATTGGTTACCTCCATATCAATTGTGCCATACTGGGCGCATCTTGTCTGATGGGTTAGTATTATATGCCATAAGGTTTCTAGCTGGGTAGACCAGCTGATGCCTTTTACTACCCAGACGCCTATATAGTAGGCATTCCCTAAATTTATGAAGGGTACTTGGTAGGAAGGGTGCTCCCAGTTTCTAAGTCATATCCATATTGATTTCTCTGTATCCTACTGGGCTCAAGAACCACTTTGTCCTGGTGTGTTCCTGCTATCACACACTAGCCTGATCCTTAAGGGAAGCAGAGTCAAGGACCACTGAGGCTAGAAGAGGATCCTGAGTAGCGGTGAGTACAATGGGAAAGAACACCCAGGAGACTGACAGAGGACAGTCGCAGGGGACAGGGACTATTTATACCCCAGGGAGAATGGTTGGTTGGGCGCAAGTGGTGGTATGTTATTGGCAGGGGAAGAACATTGAGGATACTTTATTTGCATACTTGGGGGCAACAGGGACCAGGGGGAGGAACCTTCTAAGTTCGTATAGAAATGAAGTTCAGCCCAAGATGTTTCAGGCCCAACAGTCAGATAAACAGCCATCAGCCCTTGGCTGCATGAGCTTATGATTACTACATGCATCTAAGCATGTGAGGGAATGGGGGGGAGCCTATCTGCAGGGGTCTGTTGGTACCAGAGCAAGGCTGGGAAGCAGCCAAACTCCTTCCATTCTCAGGGTAAGAAAGTCCAGGGTTTTCGGCATGCCTTCACACACACACACACACACACACACACACACACACACACACACACGGTTATTTTATTTATTTACATTTCAAATGTTATCCCCCTTCACAGTTTCCCCTCTGTAAACTCCCTATCCCCTCCCCTCCCCCCCCTGCTTCTATGAGGGAGCTCCCCCACCCATCTACTCCTACCTCACTGCCCTAGCATTCCCCTACATTGGGGCCAATGCCATTTTGAGCATAAATATTTTCTTTTTTTAATTGAATATTTTATTTATTTACATTTCAAATGTTATCCCCTTTCCTGGGTTCCTTTTCAGAAATCCCATATCCCCTATCACATTCCTCCTCCCGCTGCTTCTACGAGGATGCTCCCCCCCACCCACCCACTCCAGTCTCCCTGTCCTGGCATTTCCCTTCACAGGACCAAGGGCCTTGCCTTCCATTGATGTCCAACTAGGCCATCCTCTGCTACATATGCAGCTGGAGCCATGGGTCCCTCCATGTATACTCTTTGGTTGGTGGTTTAGTCCCTGGGAGCTCTGGGGGGCCTGGTTGGTTGGTACTGTTGTTCTTCCTATGAGGTTGCAAACCCCTTCAGCTCCTTCACCCTTCCTCCTAACTCCTCCATTATGGTCCCTATGCTCAGTCCAATGATTGGCTGCCACATCTGTATTAGTCAGGATCTGACAGAGCTTCTCAGGGGACAGTCATACCAGGCTCTTGTCAGCAAGCACTTCTTGGCATCAGCAATAGTGTCTGGGTTTGGTGTCTGCAGATGGAATGGATCCCTAGGTGGGGCAGTCTCTGGATGGCCATTCCTTCAGTTGTGGCTGTGGTCTTGGTTATAAGTAATAGTTTTTTTTTTAATTTTTAAATTTTTTCTTCCATACAATTCTGATCGGCAAACAAGAAAAATGGCAAGTCTGTATTATTTTGGAGGCTCCTTTATCAATTATGCTATAAAACCTTTGAAATGCAGTATTTCATTTTACTTTATTTTTATTTCTTCTGATCATTCTGTTTTAAACTTCAGCATGAGCTCTAGTTTAGTTGTGTTTGAATCCATAACTACAGAATGGTAATGAGAATAAAATGAGCCAGTGTGTGCAAGTAATGTAGAATAGTCTTTGTAGGTAGTTTTTAAAGGTAAGCATGGTGCATTAAAACCATAAGGTATTTATTTGAGCAGCTATTGTGAATTGGGTGGTTTGGAGCCTGCTAAAGGGGCCTGTGGGGCAGTTCCTTACAGGAAGAGTATGAAGTTAGGCAGAAAATTTATGACTGGCTTAGGTGGAGCATTGGCCTTATCATTCTAGCACAAAGGTCCTCAATTAGCAATCAGAAGATGTTTCTGCCTAGTTAAGATGTTTGCTAGTGAGTTGAATTTCAGCTTTTTTATATTAGAAGCCAGGGCAGTTGAGTTTCCTCAGTCTGATTTCTTCCCAATTAATTAAGCAGAAAGCATTAAGCAGATGCCAGATATATAAATGCTTGTTATTAAAGATGAAGGGTGTTTGTTAGATTTGTTGGTCATTCGTATTTTTCTTTTTAAAAATTGATTATGTTATTTATTTACATTTCAAATGTCCCCTTTCCTGTCTCCCCTCCACACCCCTCATCTCCTACCCCTCCCCATTGCTTCTAAGAGGGTACTCCCCCACCCACCCACCCACTCCCACCTCACTGCTCTAGCATCCCCCTATGCTGGGGTATCAAGCCTCCATAGGACCAAGTGCCTCCCCTCCCATTAATTCCAGATATAAGGCAATCCTTTGCTACTTGTGTGGCAGGAGCCAGGGACCCACCCATGTATACTCTTTGGTTGGTGGGAGCGCTGAGGTGTCTAGATAGCTGATACTGTTGCTCTTCCTACGGGGTTGCAACCCCCTTCAGCTCTTTCAGTCCTTCCCTATCTCTTTCACTGGGGTCCCTGGGCTAAGTCCAATGGTTGGCTATGAGTGTCTGCATCCTTTCAGAGGACAGCCCTGCTGGGCTCCTATCTGCAAGCAATTCAACCATCAGCAGTACTGTCAGGAGGCTTGGAGTGTGCAGATGGGATGGAGATGTAGATGGGACAGTGTCTGGATGACCTTTCCCCTAGTCTCTGCTCCATTTTTTTTGTTCCTACATTTCCTTAAGACAGGAACAATTCTGGGTTAAAAATGTTGAGATGGGTGATTGGCTTTTCACTCAACTGGGGGCTATGCCTATCTGCTGAAGGTGGTCTCTTCAGGCTCTATCTCCCTTCTGTTGGCTATTTTGACTAATGTCATCCCCATTAGGCCTGGGAGCCTCTTACATCCCTGGTATTTGAGACTTTCTATTCCCCTGTCTCCCACTCTGACTGCTACATATTTCTATTCATTTTTCTGGCCCTCTGGACTTCTATCTCTTCCCATACCTGAACCTGTCCTCCCTTTCCCTCCCCGTCCCCTCTCCCAATCAGGTCCCTCCCTCTGCCTCCCATGATTATTTTGTTCCTCCTTCTAAGAAGGATTGAAGTATTCAATCCATACTTTGGTCTTCCTTCCTACAGACTGTGAGTTTTATTGTGGGTATTCACAGATTTGGGGATAATATCCAATTAACAGTGATTACATACCATGTATGTTCTTTTGGGTCTGGGTTACCTCACTCAAGATGATACTTTCTAGTTCCATCCATTTGCCTGCAAAATTCGCGAAGTTGTTGTTTTTAATAGCTGAGTAGTATTTCATTGTGTAAATGTACCACAACTTCTGTATTCATTCTTCTGTTGAGGGATATCTGGGTGTTCCAGTTGCTGTCTATTATAAATAAGGCTGCTATGAACATAGTGGAGCACATGTCCTTGTTATATGTTGGGGCTTCTTTTGGGTATATACGCAGGTGTAGTATAGCTGGGTCTTCAGGTAGAACTATTTCCAACTTTATGAGGAACCGCTGAGTTGATTTTCAGAGTGGCTTGCTTGTACCAGTTTGCAATCTCACCAGCAATGAAGGAGTGTTTCTCTCTCTCCACATCCTCTCCAGCATCTGCTGCCCCCTGAGTTTTTTGTCTTAGCTATTCTGATTGGTGTAAGGTAGAATCTCAGGGTCATTTTGATTTGCATTTCCCTGATGACTAAGAATATGGACTATTTCTTTAGGTGCTTCTCAGTCATTTGAAATTCCTCAGTTCCATTTTTCTTTTGAAAATATCTTGTTTGACACTTATTTCAAGGATTTTTATTGATGAAAGAATCTCTGCACCATTCTGTCAGGATAGCACTGCAATATTTTCTGTTTATTGAGGAAACAAAAGAGACTGGGCATTGATTAAATCGGAGTCAGCCTTTGAATGAAGCTCTAAAAATCTATAGAGTGCATCTAAGAAATACAGCACTCAGATCCCAGAGAATGGCTCCTCCTGCTTCAGCAATCACTGTGAATACAAGAGGTCATATTGCCTTTGTAATTTAAAAGAAAGATAATAGAAAAGTCAAATTTTTGTGCAATAAGAAATACAATAAACATATTTCATTTTAGAGTGCATAGAACTGTGCAACCATTTCTTTGAACTAGAGAATCAGTAATGAAGTTGACATCTTGTGGCAAAAAATAGCAAAATTCTATAGCTAGTTAACGATTTGCAGAGGTGGGATGCACTTAGTCTATAATTAATAGAGACAAGCTATTACAGAGAACAAAAATAAAATTAAATCAAATGAGCACACATGTCAAGTGCTGGGGAAGAAGTGGAATAAAGCATGAACCATTTGTATTTGGATGAAAATAGTTCCCTTTGATAATTGCACTGTGAAGTTTTACTCCCGGCATGCTGAAGTGTTAAGCCTCTTCAAGGAGTCATAGGATATTAGTTAAGACTTTAAAGTCATCAGTAAAGCTAATGCCAACCTAGAGCCAGAATGTTTAAAGCCAGGGAAGAGAAAAAAAGGGCAAGGCTGTAGGTCCACGAGATGCACATGAAAGCTAATCAGCTCATCAAATTCTTGTTGTAATTGGATGCGTGGTGCACACATGAACACACTGGCTCACAGTGAGTACAGAAACCCAATGGACTGGAATGCGTTCATTGCCCTAGGTTAGTAGCAACTCCGTGAATGCCGTGCGGGAGGCTGGTGTGTGTGTACTGGCCGTTCAATTTTGTTATTCACTCATCCATCCCGGTAACCCATTGGGAAAGGAGGGTTTCCGTTCCTACAGCAGTTGGCAGACAGTCAGAGGCCTAGCTGATATTCAAAGGTGGGTATTTTTCAAAAACCCTGGTTCTCCCACAATAGGTATTTACTCCCTAGTTCACCCTGAATAAAGGGTACGCATTTGCACCCACCATCAAATAAACCAGTACGGACAATCAAGGCCCATCTCTTCATTAAGGATTGCTGCAAGAGGAGGCCATCTCCAAAATTTTAACTCAGAGTTGCTCCTGTCTAAAGAAAGTACAGGGACAAAGAGTGAAGCAGAGACTGAAGGAAAGGCCATCTAGAGACTGCCCCACCTGGGGATCTATCCCACATGAAGACACCAAAGGTAGACACTATCGCTGATGTGTCTATTGACTATTGTCTATTGCCAAGAAGTGCTTGCTGACAGAAGCCTGATATAGCTGTCTCATGAAAGACTCTGCCAGATCCTGACCAATACAGATGCAGATGCTCAGAGCCAACCATTGGACTGAGCCCAAGGACCTCAATGGAGGAGTTAGGGGAAGGACTGAAGGAGCTGAAGGGGTTTGCAACCCCATAGGAAGAACAATACCAACCAACCAGACACCACCCCTTCCCCAGGAGCTCCCAGGGACTAAACCATCAACCAAAGAGTACACATGGAGGGACCCATGGCTCCAACTGCATATGTAGCAGAGGATGACCTTACCTGGCATCAGTGGGAAGGGAGGCCCTTGGTCCTGTGAAGGCTCCATGCCCCAGTGTAGGGGAGTGCTAGGGCAGTGAGGGGGTAGTGGGTGTGTGTGTGTGTGGGAGAGCACCCTCATATAAACAGGGGGAGGGGGATGGCATAGGGAATTTGTGAAGAGGAAACCAGGAAAGGTGATAACATTTGAAATGTAAATAAAGAAAATAACCAAAGGGGGAAAAAAGTCATGCCTAAAATTCCAGGAGAAGTTCTCTCTTCCAGGACCCTGCATAGTCTTATACTCACTCTGAATCACATGGGCTCTGTCTTCCCCTTCCTGTCCAGCATGTGGATGCCCTGTGGGAGAAGCTCTGACTGGGACCCCCAGTTCCTCACTCCTAGCTGTATGCCAGCAGAGCCTAGGGTATACAGGAGACCAGGAACCACAGTAGTCATCCTAGACTCCACTGTTATCCCTTCTGGTCAGGCAAAGGAGAACAGGACTATCCATTGTGGACTTTGCCTTGCCTTCTCCCAGCAGCATGCTGGAGGTGCTCCAGGCACCCCAGTAGAGAAGCAGGACATGGTATGACATTGAGCTATTTCTGAACAACATGTACGAATAAGCTAATACTGTCTTTAGCAGACCCTACCCTTACTCCCAGTATGAAATGTTCTCAAGCACAGAAACAGACATTCAGGCAGGCAGACCAACAGACAGGTAGACACCCACACTTTGGTTGTAGAGACAGTGTATCATACAAGCAGTTTTAGGAAAACCCAGAGGATAGTAGCTTGTTGTCTTTCAAGGCATGTATATGGGAATCTGGAGCAATTTCCCATTTCACGATCCTATCCACACAGACTCTAAATCAATCTTCTTTTGGGGATGCCTCACAATCTTTGATGATGTGGCATGAGTAAGATACGCCTTTGCAAATCATCTCAATCACTCTTGTGAATAGGTTATAAGCATATGCCAGCTTTGGCAAAGTGACAAATGTCTCCTCTACTGTAAAGTATCTACTCTTAAAATGAAAGTGTTTGTAGGTAGAACCTTTGGAAACTGAAGTGGGGACCACATGAACTGGATCCATATCCTTAAATGAAACACAGGAGATAGCTCCTCCACACCTCCATATCTCTCTCTCTCTCTCTCTCTCTCTCTCTCTCTCTCTCTCTCTCTCTCTCTCCTCTCCTCTCCTTTCTTTCTTCCTCTAATTTAATCAGATGATGACCCAGAAAGTTACTGTCTTGAAGCTAAAGTAGATCCTGAATCTACAGGTAGCTCATTGTTGTACTTTCTAGCTTCCAGAACTGTGAGGACTCTATTATATATCCCACTCAGTATATGGTATTTTTCTTATAACATGTAGAATAGTTTTACTACTCTAAGTATTGTTTTGCTTTACCTGTTCACCTATCCTCCTCCCACTTTGCCTGGCTGACACTTTTGCGAACTTGAAATGAGAAAAGCAAGCCTATATGAGGACATTTTCTAAATTAGTGATTGATGTGGGAGGGTCCAGGCAATTGTGGGTGGGGCTACCCTTGCACTGATGGCCCTGAATAGCATGGTAGTACAAAGCCTAAGAGAGACAGGAATTTTAAGTTTGGTTGTCACATTATGTAAGACCAGCCTACATCATGCTTTTCCTCACAGTGGAGTAATTAAACTTTTGGGGCTAAGTCTTATAATTCTGATGTGAATTGAACTTAATCGCTTTATAGACTTCCACCTAAGACAAGAGCTTGCTTTGTCCCATCTGTCCCTGGCTGCTTGTTCCTTCTTTGAAGGTATTTCCCTCATAGCAAACTCTAAACACACCTTTCCTGTCTTTGTAACTCAAACCAATTAAGTTTGGCTTCATGCACTCTGTGATAACAACTTCTAATTTCACCGAAACTGCTAATTTCAGTGGTCAGTTACTGATACTTCAGTGGTGTTTTACGTATGGATGCTCATTCCTCTTTGAAACAATTTCCCAATTTTGTTTCTAGCTCATGGTTCCCAATTCTCATCTTACACAAATAGTTCCTTGTTAATTTATTTTTACAAGTCTCTCATCCTCTACTGAACACATTCATTTAGAGTTCTACAGACTCCAGATTCGGAACCACTTCTCACTCTGTATATATTTACTGTGTCAGTGATCTGTAATTTTTTATGTCCTTGAAGTATGAAGCATATGTGGTAGATTGCCATCTTGAACCGTTCTGGTATCTTACAACTTCAGAATTGTGTCATGGTTTGTTTACATTTGTCCTCCTAATAAGACTATCAACCTGTATAATCTTGCAATGCAAGTCAAACACAATAAGAGAAGGTGACAGAACAAGCACAAAATATAAGAGCAGGGAGAAATATTGTTAATATATATATTATATATACATATACACACATATACATGTATATATGTGTATATGTATATATGTATATACATATACACTGGGGGAGGGGCAGTGGGCTATGTTAATCAGAATTAAGAATGGATGAAGGAGCCAAATGAAACCCCAGTAGTTTGTCAGCTAATTAAAATCGTACATTTCTATTTTAAAATGGGGGTGGAATAGCGATTCCCCACCCACACGGGAGAATAGTGTCTCCTAGTCTGAGTTATCTCCAGTGAATGCTCACACAAATACAAAATTCTGTCACTGTTTGTGACACGCGCAGCATGGGGTTGATGGCATCTACAGCTGAAATAGGAAAGCTACTTTCTTTTTAACAGATTGTTTGAGCGTAGTTCCAATTCGATTGGTGAAAGGTTTTCAGAGTTCTTCCCATAAAACTGAAAAAAAAAAAAAAAAAAAAAAAAAGGAGTGAATCCTGAAGGGATTTTGAGGCTTCTAAGAAAACCATCTCCCACTGGGTCTCCCCCCCCCCCCCAAGTACTTCCCTTGTTTTCTGTTGCTTGAAATTCTATAACTGGGAGATACAACATTTTAAATGCATCCATGCATATCAAATAACGAAAGCGATTCATTCGGGAAGCTGTTCGGGGGGCGGGGGGGGATGCCATGCTTGGATCCTACCCTTAGACATCCGCTTTTTTTTTGTCTGGGTTGGAATACAGGTATTAGTAACTTTAAAGAAATTCTCCATTGATTTATTATTCAGCTAATGCCAGTAAGCATTGCATAGTGACAGTAACATGGCCTGCTTTACTATAAAGACTTGTACAGGGAAGAAAGGTTTATTTCACTCTTGATGCTAGTGGTTCCACGGTCACCTTACACATGTGACCATGAGATTTGCCACCTTGGCACATGTGGGATACTACATGGTGGTATCCCATGCAAAAGGGCTCCAAGTGACAAATCTCAGGGGCAGTGCAGGAAGCAAGAGATCAAAGTGAGGGGTCATACTTACTGTTTCATAAACACTACTCACAGGAACAAATTCACTCTTTCAAGATAGAACCCACTATGTAATACCAGTGTCTGTCCCTTCCCAGGGGTGCTAAACCCCTCTCAAAAGTGTCTACTACTTTCCAACAATGCTATATGGGGACTAAGTTTCTAGGTGATGAGGGCACACTTAAATCATGTCTGAGCTTCAGAAGGCAATATACTGTGTTCATCTAGACCTGAGATAACTGAGTGGGGATTTTAGTTTTGTTTTCTTTTCTTTTTATTTTTTGTTTTTTCGAGACAGGGTTTCTCTGTGTAGCTCTGGCTGTCCTGGAACTCTCTTTGTAGACCAGGCTGGGCTGGAACTCAGAAATCCACCTGCCTCTGCCTCCAGAGTGCTGGGATTAAAGGGAAACATCTTCCTGAGTGACAAACTAATCAAGGCATGGAGGAAACTAACTCATCACAGCGGGGAGGAGAGCTTAGAGGAACACCTGGGGATTCTACCAACAAGCTTTTTCTGGTCTACACTGCTGGAAGGCTGGACTGGGTGGAACTTACTGGAGAGGCGAGGAAATAAGTCCAGCCTCCCTCTGCCTTTTCTCTTCCCGCCAGCCTTTGAGGAGCCATCCCTATGTGGATCAGGGGCTCTGGGAAATGGTGCACGCTCTGATCCGCAGGCAAGGAAGGGAACTTTGAAGGGATGCTTCTGCTACAGTTGTTACTGCTTTAAAAACCCATCAGGGAGATGCGTGGTCTCTCTTTTGATTTGAAGTTCCAGGTTAATGGGCCTGAAAATTGTATTAGCTCCGTGGCCGCTCTGAGAACCATGGTGGAATGGAAACAAGTCCGAAGACTTTAATGTGTGGCTAGCTGCTACAACAGCCTTTTAGCTTGGTGCTTGCAACATTAAAAGCATTTTGAAATGGTAGCCCAACACAAGCAAATTAATGTTGGAGTCTTGGCTCAAGCATTAAAAGTATTTTATGTGTCAAAAAAATGCCAGGAAAGGAGCAACTAAATGGGCTTGTGGTTTTTTGTTTGTTTGTTTGTTTGTTTTTCTTTTTTCCTTTGGTTTTGATCATCTTTGCTCTGGGGTTTCCTTGGCTTTTCAAACCAGAGTCAGATTTACAAGGAATACTTAACCGCTGTGTGTTAGCTTTTTATCTCTATGATCTGTCTCCTCCAGCTAGGCTTCATCTTTCACAATGCATCCTCCTTCATCAATGGGTTAAGTCAAGGTCCTCATTTTCTAGTCACTTCCTTCACAACCCTCTCTGAACTTTGCAATGGGGATTAAGTGTTCGACACGTGAGCCTTGTGGGGCAAGCCTTACATCTAAACTGCAGCATTATCTTTTAAAACTGCTTGAGAATTCCAGGCTTGTTTCTTCAGGACCCACACTGAAGGATCAGATGGTTTAGCTGCCTCCCTGGTACTGCCTGCTGCGGTCTCTCTCTGATCTGGATTTTCAAGGAAGCTAATGAACTTGCAGGATCATGAATGGGGACAACCCCCACAAAGAAGGAGGAAAGGGAAAAGGAACCCCAACTTCTAATAGGTTTTTGTAAGACTACTAAGGAAGCAAAAACTGGTATTTATGAATGCATTGGTTCCCTCCTTCGTTGCAGTGACCAGATACCTGATGGGCAGAAGTTTAAAGAGGGAAGACTTTATTTTGGCTTACAGTTTGAGGGGATACATTCCACCGTGACAGGGAAGGCAAAGCAGGCTGAAAAGGAGGTAGCTGGTCACATTGCATTTGAAGTCAAGAAGCAGAGAGAAACAAATGCTTATGTTCATTATGCTCCTCTCTCTCTCTCTCTCTCTCTCTCTCTCTCTCTCTCTCTCTCTCTCTCTCTCTCGAACTCAATCCATTGGGTTTTTCTCCTGCAATTTGTTTGGTTTTAGACCCAGGGTAAGGGGCTGAGGTGAATATTTTACGTACTAAAGCAGACCTAACCTCCAGGTTCTCCCAGCATCCCTCAGTTTCTACCTGGTATACAATGTCCTGTACCCTGAACTTTCCAGCCCAGAAGCTGGGCTTCCCTTCCCTCAGAGACTCTTCCCCATATAATCCAGACATTTTTGTCTCTCTCCCCTCCTTTTCCTTCTTTCTGCATGTGTTTACTTTCTGTCTCGATTTGGCTCATTTCCACTGTCAGAGAAATAACTTATCAGAATTAACATAATTTAGACCCCCCCTTCCACAGGCATTTGCATCCTGGATAATTTTAGAATTGGTCAGGTTGACAATAAATACAAGCCATTACAGTGAGCAAATATAGGCCCACTAATCAATATTTGAAGAAAATGAATGAAATTGGACCAGGACAAAGTCTATTCTCTTGGCACGTGTAAGAATTATCCATTTACCACTGAGAAGGAACTTTTCGAAGACATCAGAATTAGAAGTTAGATCTATATATAATTATTGTAGCTAAGATTTTGGTCTTTAACACATAAACCTTAGAAGGGAAACTGCTAAAGTTAAGAGTGAAGAATGGCTTATCCGGGCTTCTTTTGATTATGTTACATATATGTGCAAACTGACAAGTAGGATCAATGCTGTGATATCTTTAATGCTGAAACTTTGGAGCTAGGAAGATGGCTAAATTGGTAAAATATCTGCCATTCAAGCAGCAGCATGGGGATATTTGCAGTCAGCATCAAGGTAAAAATTGGGCATAATGATATGTGTCTTTAACCCCAGCACTGCGGAGGTAGAGTCAGGGAGATTCCCAGTGTTTGCTAAGCAGGCAGACTAATCAATTACTGAGCTCCAGGATCAGTGAGAAACTTGTCTTAAAGAGGGATGCAGAGTGTGAACATTAGAGGCTGACCTCTGGCATGTGTGTGTGCATGGGCACACATTCTCTCTCTCTCTCTCTCTCTCTCTCTCTCTCTCACACACACACACACACACACACACACACACTCACATACTCACACACTCACTCACATATACACATAAAAAAATAAAAATTGAGAAAAGTCTTCCCTCAAGAAAATAATAAAATTGAAATTTAAGAAAGGTGCTTATGAGATTTTATATGGTAGAAATAGGCTATTTTTCTAAGAAATTAATAACAGATACAGAATCATGTATTTATCCATTAGCACAATATCCAATATCCGGAACATTTGTTAAACTGATTTTTTTCTTTTGTTTTCTTCAGCTCTTAATTTTCTTCTTTCATTTATCTTTCCCCAATTTGTAGATATTACTGGATCATAACATTCCATAAATTTCTTGGAAGCCGTAGTTTGATCTTTGAACTAACTCGTTCTTTCTCATGTACAGATGGTGGGTAGCTTTAGTCAGTTCCAGAACGTTGGTTGGCTTTGTTGACACTGGACTCACAGAAATTAGAGTTGAATAGAGAGTAATGTTTTGGATTTTTAACGTGGCTCTATTTACTCTAATGAGCGACTTTATCCCATGTCCCTTTCTGATCTATGAGAAAGCAGTGTCCTAAGAAACTATATGACTGCTTTGCCCACTCATTCAGTACTCCATAAAAAAAGGATCTTTTCAAGCTTTTCTTGCCTGCATCTCTTTTACATTGTTTTTTTTCTAACTCTGGTTTTAAAAAATCTCTTTGTGTTTTCTGTCTTATTGCATATCTTCTGTGATAAGTAGTATGAAGTCTTTTGTGGAAAGTAATAAGGTAGAGGACAAACCACACTGGCTGTTTTGGTGTCTCGTCTCATGCTTTTGTTGTTATCTTTTCTATTATCACACAGTGACTAGAATCCTGACAAGATGTGGCCTCAACGCATATCATTGCTTCCTTGACACTCAGTCCCAACTCTCTCTCTTGTAAGGAACAGATACTGTGACAGGGCGTTTGGTGCAATGACTCAAACTGCCAAGTAGTGAGCTTGGATAATTTCAGCTCTGGGTGCTGGGATTGACTTAGAGTGAGTATCAGGACTCTTGTTCATAGAGAGAGATTGTAACTCTGGGATCTGTGAATCCCCCATGTCCACCCAGGCAAATGACTGTAGGAATGAGTTCTGACCTTCAGGTCTCCTTGTTTGCTTATGAGAACACGAATCAGGGTTCTCTAGGTAGTCCTGGAAGAGACTCCAGGCTTTTTAGGCTTTAAGACTGTGCCTGTGAGTGGCAGTCCTGCTTCTCATGGGAGTGTTTCCATCTCGCTCACTGTGCTGTTAATCTGGTAATGAGGCAGAATAGAAAGGCAGAGAAAACTGGACAAGAACGAGAGAAGCTCTAGCGAAGGGGATCTAGTCAAAGTCTTTCCCAGCAGCAGAGGAAAATCACAATGCTCGAAGCCTTCCTTCCTAGCCATAAACTTCCCTAGCTTCCTCTTTAGACTCCTCTCTAGGAATCTCATGTGAGGGAAAAGCACAGAAGATGTCACCTCAATGATGCTGGTCTCTTCTTAATCACCGCTAATTCCTTAGCTCCAGCTAACCA
>NC_034602.1:58969060-58970767 GCF_900095145.1 Mus pahari
CCCACAGCTGGATCTCATGGAGGCATTTCCCCAACTGAAGCTCCTTTCTCTGTGATAACTCCAGCTGTGTCAAGTTGACACAAAACTAGCCAGTACAGTGTCATTTCACAAAGTCTGTATAAAAGCCAGAAAGACATAATAATGAGACATAAGAAAGTGATCTTTCCTCAGGAATCTCATGCTGGAAGAAGAAAGCTGAATGCTGGTGCCAGTCAGAGGAAAACTTGTCTCTTTGAAAGAGATTTCACAGTTCTGACAACTTGTCAAATCTGTTTTCAGGAGAGAATGAATCTCACCCAGTGATTTATGGGGTGACACGTTGACCTAGACAGTCCTCTGTTTAAACGTAAATCTTATGTCACTAAGCCCAAGATGGATTTTGGTGTGTGTGGGAGAGGATCACAGGACAAAGACAATGAAGTCTTATTGGTTTGAGTTGATTAAATTTGAAGAAATTTGTTATGCAAAACTTAGCTTAATACACTTGACTTTGACTAACATTAACTCTTCTACTAAATTTCCTTTCTTCAAAAACACTCTTAACTTTCTGTAATCAAAGAAAGATGCCAAAGAACATCAATTTACAAGTAGAAGAGCTTTATTTGAGCCAATAGAGTGAGAGGTTTTAGTTTATGGTCACTTGGTCCTACAGCTCTGGGTAGCATCATGGTAGAAATGTGTGATGTGTGGTGGAAGTAACCATCTCTTGGTGGTTAGGAAATGAAAGGTATGGGGGGGGGGCTTGTGTAATATGCTCTTCAAAGATGGGTTTCTTGACAAGTCCCTTCCGGTCTGCGCCAGCACCTGGTCACCTAGGGCACGGAGTTGGCGGACACCCCCAAGGTCCCCAGAGGACTGCCCATGCGATCTTAGGATCACTGGTGAGTGGAACCCAACATCTGTTCCAATCCAATTGCACACAGGATCTGAGACAGCACTAGGGAAGCAGAGAACTGGCCTGACCAGGGGCACAAGTCCCTTCCAGTTTGCACCAGCACTGGGTCACCTAGGGCACGGAGTTGGCGGACACCCCCAAGGTCCCTAGATGACTGCCCAGGCAATTTTAGGATCACTGCGGAGGCAGCTGAGCGCTCCAGAGGAATCTCCATACTGCAGGTCCTCAGGATCATGGGTGAGTGGAACACAATCAACTTCAGAGAATCCAGGTGGGGCTTTTGCCAGCAGAAACCGGGACAAAGGAACACCTCTTTGGCCAAGAGGCGGGGTTCCAGTCCAGTCAGGGCCACCCCTGCCATCTCTCTTTGTAACCCCAGCTGAGGCAGCAGAGCACTCTGGAGGACACTCCACAGGTCCTCGGGATCACTGGAGGAGAGTCAGCCTACAGAGAGGGGTCTGACCCCAGGACTCAGAAGGAGGATCAGATCTCCAGACTCCTGGTCACCTGCCTTATGAAAGGAGAGCTTGCCTGCAGAGAGTGCTCTGACCATGGGGACTCAGGGGACAGTTTGATTCCCAGGAGTGCTGACAGAGGCTAACAGAATCACAGGAGGAACAAACTCCAGCCAGAGACAGCTTGAACATTAACACCAGTGATTTCCAGATGGCGAAAGGCAAATGTAAGAATCTTACTAACAGAAACCAAGAACACATGGCACCATAAGAACCCAGTATGCCCACCACAGCGAGTCCTGGATACCCCAACACACCTGAAAAGCAAGATGTGGATTTAAAATCATATCTCATGAT